>NC_080594.1:120334439-120594439 GCF_027887145.1 Ammospiza caudacuta | reverse complement strand
TGCTCCCGGCGAGGGACTGGTGCTAAACTCAGGATTCCCAGACTGGTGCTAAACAACTCAGGATTCCCAGACTGGTGCTAAACTCAGGATTCCCGTTCCTCCCTGGCCAGCAGCAAAGGCCGAATCCTGCTCTGGAGCTCAGTCAGGGCTGAAAAAGCCTCTGGCGCTGCCCATCCTGGGTTTGTTGCCCCAGTCACCATGCAGGGATAACAGCAGCACAAGCAAGGGATGAGCTGACCTTAACTACAAGGTTTGTAAAAGAGCTGGGCTCCATTTCTGAGGTGTTTTAATGAACTGCTCTGGTTCCCTCCTTCTGAAAACTCCCAAAGCTCTGCTGCCTCCTGACTGAAAGGGAAGCACCCTCAGAGAGCAGGGTGCAGGTGAAGGAGAGGCTGAGGGTGCAAAAAGATCCAGACGCACACAGAGACACTTTGGAAACCCCAAATTTCTTTCATGGAAACCCCAAACTGCCACAAAACCCATTGGATTCCACAGAATCCCCAAACCCCTGGGGCTGGCACAGCCCTGCCAGCCGATGCAGTGCCAGCTGTGCCCCATGGGCACCTTGTCCCCAGCCCAGAGCACTCAGTGCCACCTCCAGGGCACACCTGCAGGGATGGGCACTGCAAAGCTCCCTGGGCAGCCCCTGCCAAGGCCTGAGCTCCCTTTCCATGGGCAAATTGCTGCTGCTGTCCCAGCTGAGAGCAGTGTTGGATCAGAAACTGGGAGGAATCTTGCCTGTGAAGGTGGGCAGGCCCTGGCACAGAGCAGCGGGGGCTGCCCTGCATCCCTGGAATGTTCAGCTCCAGGCTGGACACTGGGGACAGTGGGGGTGTCCCTGCCATGGCAGGGGTGGCACTGGGTGATCATTAATGTCCCTTCCAGCTCAGCCATTCCATAACTCTGTGATTACCCCACCGTGCCATTCCTAATGCCGTGACTAAGTGATTTACTACATTTAAGCCTCCTTTGTTTGTTCCGCACAAGGAAATGGAAAAAGTGAATTCCTGTTGATCAACCCCTCTGCCAGATATAGCACATCATTCCTTTTGTTTGGAAAGTTTTGTTTCCAAACACCATCCATTAATCAAGGCCCAGTAATGCAGCACTTTGTCCATCCAAATATTTTCCAGCAGATCTCAGCAAGGGGATGTTTCTTATCCTGGTGTTGTGAGCAGCTCCACTCCCATCAAAAAGCTCAGCCTGGCATCACCTTTTAACCCAAATTAAAACAAATAAATGGGATTCTTGTCCATTTAGGAGCTTTAACCACCTGAGAGCATCACAGGAGTGCTCTGGGCAGTGGGGAGCACTGGGAATGATGAGGGCTGGGAGAACACTGGAATCCTTTGCCTTGACGCTGGTGTTTGATTGGAATTCTCCTCCACCCAAGCAAAGCTGAGCTTTAACATCCTCAGTGCTTCCCATCCTTCACTAAATGTAATAAAGCTTCTGATGGAAAATTAATTCAACACGTTGACAGCCGAGATTTAATTGTGGGGGACGAGGGAACCTCTTGGGAAGAGTCAAAGAGAGGTGTCCCTCAAAGTGGAGCTTTCCAGGGCAAAGCAGTGGCTGGAAAACAAAGCCTTTGTTTGCTCTGCTGCTCTTGAAGTTCAAAATTCACCCCTTTTTTTTTCCACACAACAAGAAAACGTTCCACGGGATTGATTTTTTTCTTTTGAATCTCACCCAAAACTCCACGTTTGGTGTGAGAGGGACCTGGAATCCCATCCCATTGCAGCCCTTCCACTCTGCCAGGTTGTTCCAATCCCTGTCCAAGCCAGCCTCGCAGGGGTGCCCATCCACAGTCTGGGGCTGCTCATCACACCAGCCAATGAACCAGGACACAGAACTGCCCAAAACACCAAAAACAAACCTGAAATAACCCAGGGACCAACACTTCAGTTTCATTAAAGCTCCAACATCCAAGTTCTCCAGCGGGTTTGGATCACAGAATGGGTTGGGTTTGGGGTTGGTTTTTTTAAGAGCTGAGTTTAAGAACTTTTACAAACAAATTATCTGCAAATGTGGCTTTTACAGGGCCCAAGCATCATCAGGATTGGAAGAGACCTTTGTCACAGACATCTTTTATGAAAAATCCTTTCCTTAGGATTTTTCCTCCTGAGAAGCCGAGAGGCCTCAGGGATGAAATGTAAACAATGATTATCTGCTGCTGTGGAATGCAACAGGTGCATCTGGGATTGGCCTCATGTGCTTGTTTCTAATTAATGGCCAATCACAGTCAGCTGGCTTGGTCAGTGACAAGCCTTTGTTATTCATTATTTCTTTTTCTATTCTTAGCCAGCCTTCTGATGAAATCCTTTCTTCTATTCTTTTAGTACAGTTTTAATGTAATATATATAATAAAATAATAAATCAGCCTTCTGAAACATGGAGTCAGATCCTCGTCTCTTCCCTCATCCTCAGACCCCTGTGAGCACCAGCACAGACCTTCAAAGTGCCCCAGCAGCACCAGCATCACCCCAGGGCCACATCCTGAACACTCCCAGAGACTGCAGCCCCTCCCTGGGCAGCTCATCCCAAGGCCTGACCACCCTTCCAGGGACAACTATCCTCTAATTTCCAATCTGCACCTCTGTGGGCTCCCAGCTCCACCTGAGAGCACAGATCCAGCCTGTGGTGCCCAGGCCAGGCCTCCGGCAGCCGCCCCTGGCCAGGTGTGCCCAGCCGGGGCTGCTTTTCCTTTCAAGGTGTGCCAGCATTTCCCTCCATGCCCCAAACAGCCACTGGCCAGCAAAGCAAATGCACTCAGGGCAAGGTCAGTGCAAATAATTGGGGAGTTTTCTCCCCTTCAAAAGGAGGAGGAGGAGGAGGATTGCTTCCTCCCCAGCCCCACCCACAGCAAACCCAGCACAAAAGGCTTCTGTTCTGTCTCCCAAAGAAAAATCCCCTGGCATTTCACTTTGATTGATGATACACAATAAACTGAGGCAGGAACCCAGTGCATGTGTTGGGTTGGAACCCAGGGACTCCAAACATGGATCCTGCCCCATTCCTGGGGCTGCTCATGCCCAGGGACCCTGGAACCAGCCCAGGGAGGAGCTGGAGCTGCTGCAGAGCCCAGAGGAGGCTCCAGGATGGGCAGAGGGATGGAGCAGCTCTGCTGGCAGGAAAGGCTGGCACAGCTGGCATTGCTCACCTGCACAGGAGAAGCTTTGGGCTGAGCTCAGGGTGGCCTTGCAGGGCCTGGAGGAGCCTCAGGAAAGCTGGAGAGAGACAATTGCCAGGGGATGCAGGGACAGCACACAGGGAATGGCTCCACACTGAAAAATTCCAGGTTTAGATCAGATATTAGGAACAATTTCCTGCCTGGCAGGGTGGGCAGGCCCTGGCACAGGGTGCCCAGAGCAGCTGGGGCTGCCCCTGCACCCCTGGCAGTGCCCAAGGCCAGGCTGGACACTGGGGACAGTGGGAGGTGTCCCTGCCATGGCAGGGCTGGCACTGGGTGGGATTTGGGGTCCTTCCCAGCCCAAACCATTCCATGATTCCATGCTTGTCCCTGGCTGATGCTGAGATCCCCTGCAGGGGGGCCTCTCCCCGTGGTTTCTGTCCCAGTCCCTCTGAGTGGAGCTGCTGTGCTGCTGCAGGGTCTGCGGGATTGCTGGTGCAGGTCTGAGGGATTGCTGCTGCAGGGTCTGAGGGATTGCTGGTGCAGGATTTCAGGGATTGCTGGTGCAGGATTTCAGGGATTTTTGGTGCAGGGTCTGAGGGATTGCTGGTGCAGGATCTGAGGGATTGCTGGTGCAGGGTCTGAGGGATTTCTGGTGCAGGATCTGAGGGATTGCTGGTGCAGGGTCTGAGGGATTTCTGGTGCAGGATTTCAGGGATTGCTGGTGCAGGGTCTGAGGGATTGCTGGTGCAGGATTTCAGGGGTTGCTGGCACAGGGTTTAAGGGATTTCTGGTGCAGGGTTTGCTGCTCCCTGTGGCAGCCGCTCACCCCGTGGGAAGTGGAGATGTTTGGAAGCAAAGGAAGCAGCACCTGCAGAGGGCAGAGCCCTGGTGGCAGCCAGGCTGGGATCATCGGGAGCCTGGCATTCCCAGAGCAGGATCCAGGGCTCTGCAGTGCCAGCACTGAGGTTTGGTGTGGCTGATGGCACCGAACCAGCACCAAATCCCCCTGGGCAGAGGGTGGCCTCTCCCTGGGGTGTCCTTGGGATGCAGGGCGCTGTTATCCCGTGGGGATGGAGCAAACCCAGCCCCTGTGTGCCCGTCCTGGTGCCCAGCAGGCAGGCTGGGGTCATCAGGAGCAGCCCTGGGGACCCAGCAGGACAAAAGGAGGGTTCAGTGCCAAGGACACGCTGGCAGTGCTGCCCACTCTGTCCCTGTTCCCCCTTTATCCCCCTCAGCTGAGTGTCTCTGCTCACACTGCAGCTCTCGGACAGATTTCTGTTCTGGAGCCTGATGTTTGCCAAGGGAAAGCATCACTGTGAGCTTTGGTGGACAATTAATTAATCAGTGTTCAATCAGCCCTTCCCTCCTGCTCCTCCAGCCCTCTCTGGAATCATCTCTCCCATTCCAGCATTTCCTCAGCTGCTCTTCCTCACCTCGGGAGCTGCAGGAACAAGCAGGGAACTCCAGAAGCCGCCAGGAAAGTTGTGTGCAGCCCAGCCATTTCTCAAATGTGAATATGTGAATCTGAGAGGCTGTGTGTGACCCCTGAGAGCAGGGGGAGGGTGAGGAGCACACACAGGGAACACAGGGAACACAGAATTCCTGGGGCAGGGAATCGCAGGATCCGCCTGGTGTCACACTGGGGGTCAGAGCTGCTGCCTGGCAGGACAGGGACTGTCCTGGAGGCAAATGGGGCACTTGTGGTGAAGGACACTGGGAAGGAGTTCTGCTTCTTGTTAGCGAGCAAAAACCTGCAGGGGAAAATCTGGGTTTTAATTGCATTTCCAGTCTGTGTAAGGTGGTGCTGGCTGAACAAGGCACTGCCCAAGGTGTCTCATCCTGTGTTTCTTGGATCCCCAAATCCCCGGGGCTGGCACAGCCCTGCCAGCCCATGCAGTGCCAGCTGTGCCCACCTTGTGCCCAGCCCAGAGCACTCAGTGCCACCTCCAGGTGCTCCTTGGGCACCTCCAGATGCCCAGCTGGGGTGATTTGTGCTTCTGGCCTCATCCACCTGCAGCTCCTGCTGGCCAGGGCAGGGGGAGGTGGATGCTGGAGACAGCCCTGGGCACAAACACCCAGGGATGGGTTTCCCTCCCCTGAAATGGGTTTGTTTCACAAAGCCTGGAGGTGGCACTGGGGGCCAGGGTTCAGTTGGGGCTGCCTTGGACTCGATGGTCTTGGAGGTCTCTTCCAACCCAGGGATTCTGGATTCTGGGAATTCTGTGAAATGTCTCCTTCCCTTTTCATGGAATCCCTGGGGCTGGCACAGCCCTGCCAGCCGATGCAGTGCCGGCTGTGCCCCATGGGCACCTTGTCCCCAACCCAGAGCACTCAGTGCCACCTCCAGGGCACACCTGCAGGGATGGGCACTGCAAAGCTCCCTGGGCAGCCCCTGCCAAGGCCTGAGCTCCCTTTCCATGGGCAAATTGCTGCTGCTGTCCCAGCTGAGCCTGCCCTGGCCCGGCCTGAGGCCGCTCCCTCAGGGAATCTTCCAGAAGAACACAGGGCTGCTGTACCCACCAGGAAAGGCTGGATGAGCCCCAGCTCTTCACTCTGAAGTCTCAGACAACACTATAAAAATCCACATTACATTAAAACCCTAATGCAAACCCAGCCAAGAGAAGCCCCGGGCAATGTGCCGAGTAAGCCTCCCCTCTGCAGGAGCTCAGCTCTGGGAGCTCTGCTCTCTCAGGGCAGCACAATGGAAACTGTGCCCAGGTTACTGCCAGCCCAGCACTCCTGCACGTCCCAGCAGCTCCTGCTGATCCAGGAGGCAGCTGAGCAGCCAGAATCCATCCAGCAGATCACAAAGCAGGTGCAGCCCATGGCAATCCCTCTGCCAAGCTGGGGCTGCGTGGGAGAGGCATTCAGCAAGAGCTTTCCATGCCTCGGCAGCATGTGGAGCCAGCCAGGCTCCCACAGCCTTCCAGGGAAGGCGCTGGCACAGCTTTGGGGAGGGCTGTGCTGCTCAGAAGGAAAAGCTGCTTTTTATGGCAGGTCCTGCATTTTCCCGCTCGAATCACATCAATAAATGCATCATTACTTTATTTACAAAGGCTCAACCCAGCACGGTTCAGCTGCTAGAAAAGGTCAAAAAAAACCCCCACGCAGCTGTGAAAGGCACTTAAGAGAACCCCAGAACTGGGCTGGGAGGGATTTTCAGGGTCATTTCCATGTCCCACAGGCAGGGACACCTCCCACTGTCCCCAGTGTCCAGCCTAGCCCTGGGCACTGCCAGGGATGCAGGGATGGAATTCCCTGCCAGGGAACGATTCCCAATTCCCAAAATCCCACCCAGCCCTGCCCTCCTTCAATTGAAAGCCATTCCCTGAGTGCTGGCACTCTCTGCCTGTCGCACACATTTCTCCACAGAAATCCTTTCTTTCACATTTCTGTGTCTTCGGGAGGCCAGGGGCCCCCGAAGAGAAGGTAAACAATTGTTATCAGCTGCTGTGGAATGCAATAGGATTCACCTTGATTGGCTCATTTTCTATGTTTATAATTAAGAGCCAATCACCAGTTCAAGCCAGGGGACTGAGTCCTTGGCCACACCTTTGTTGTGGGTTCTTTTCTATCTCTTCTTAGCTTAGCTAGCAGCTCTGCAAACCTCTCTCTATATTCTTTTAGTATAACTATAATGTATAATATATATTAAT
The DNA here is from genome assembly GCF_027887145.1 of Ammospiza caudacuta. Lineage (NCBI taxonomy): Eukaryota > Metazoa > Chordata > Aves > Passeriformes > Passerellidae > Ammospiza > Ammospiza caudacuta. The sequence goes on along the minus strand of NC_080594.1, from coordinate 120,587,647 downwards.
AAATCAAGCCTTCTGATTCAAGAAACAAGATTCACCGTCTCTCTCTCACCAGCTGCGACCCACACAGGTCGCAGTAATACTCTGCCCATGTACCAAACCCCTCTCCCTCCTTTCCAGAGCCCCCTTCAGGCTCTGGGATGGGCTCTGAGCTCCCTCAGGAGTCTCCTCCAGGGAGGAGAATTATTTGGATGAGCTCTCTGTAAATCCCACACGCCCTGGGGGTTGGGATCACTTCTACAGAGCCGCAAGCGGCACCCAACATTTCCCTTTTCCATCTGGATGCAGCCACTCTTCTCTGTGGGTGCTCCTTCGAAGAGATTTCCACAGGGAAATGCAGAGCAGCAGTTTGTAAAGGTGGGATCCTGGAAGGCTGAGGGCTGGCAGGGATGTCAGAGATCTTTTCCAGCATCTGCTGAGGGGCTGGGAGCCAGAGCTGGTATTATTCAGGATAATGAACGCCATTGTTGGATATTGAGCTCCACCTATGGGCACTTCCTCGTGCCTCTGGAAATCCTTCAGCTTCAGTGGGACTCAGTCCCACTTCAAGGCTCCAACCCCAGGTTTTCAAGGTGGGAAGAGCCCTTCAGGAGACCCCAGGCCCACCCCAGCAGCACCAGCATCACCCCAAGGCCACATCCAGACTCCTCCTGGCACTCCCAGGGACAGGGACCCCAAACCTCCCTGGGCAGCTCTGACCCAAACACCCCACAGATCGTCAGAGGGGCACCAAGAAAGAGATTCCTTTCAGAAACTTTCACAAAGGAAAACGATTCACTAGATTTATCTTCATGATTAACTTGGTTTATCTTCAATGGCGTCAGGAAGCTCTGCTCTCCAGCCCTGGGCATCCATCAGGGTGCCAACGGATGCCCCAGGCTCTTCTCAGTGGTGCCAAGGGATGGGACCAGAGGGATGGGCAGGGATGCGTGCCCAGCAATTCCCCTCACAGGGGGCACAACCCCTGCCCTGGCAGTGCCCAGCCCTGAGCAGGGACCAGGGGGGCTCTGGGGGCTCCTCCTGGGGACATTCCAGAGCCCCCTGTGCCCAGCCCTGTGCCCTGAGCCCATTCCAGGGAAGGGAAATTTCCTGTCCCCATCCCCAACCTGAGCCATCTGCCCTGGTGCAATTCCAGCCCACAGAATTCCCTCTCCTCCCTTCCCTGCCCCTCCTGTCAGGAGTTCTGGGGAGCACTGAGGTGCCCCCTGAGCCTCCTCTTGTCCAGCTGCCCCTCCCAGGATGTGTTTTCCAGCCATTTCCAAAGGAACTCCAAACAAAAGGAATTCCTGGCAGGAAAACACACACAGCACAACATGACAAAGCCTGGAACGTGACAGTTCCCTGTTACCAATGGAAATTCTGTCCGGGAAGATAAATCCAGCCCTGCCAGCTCCATCCTGCCCCCTGTCACTGGAGTCACCTCTGTGCTCCTCCCTCACTGCCTGTAGCACTGAAAGTTTGGTATTAATTGAAAGTTTAGTGTCAAAATGTTCTTTACCAGTGTCTTGGGGAATGTCTTCATCATTGTTTTGTCTTTCCAGATCCATTATGAATTATTAAAAGCATTAGCAAGGAATAATTCTCTGGAAAATGTTTCTGCAGTGTGTTGGGCAAGGCAGGATAAAAAGAACTTGTGTTCCCCAAGCCAAGCAAACTCGAGCAGGCAGGTGATGAAGCCACGGGCAAAATCCCTGCTGGAATTGTTCAAAAATGGTTCAAAAATTGTTCAAATGGCTCCAGAGCTCTGCAGCTCATTCCTTCCCCACCCCTGCCAAGTGTGAACTGAAGAAGAAGCTTCTGATGGACTCAAAGTTTCCACCCTTGGGGCTGCTCTGGAAAACAAAACTGATTAAAAACCAACTTTGGTCCTTTTGAGGCCGCTGCCTTCACCTCTTTAATGAGGCAGGGCTTTAATTGGGCAACAGAAATTCCTTTCTGCCATCACAGGACTTCCGTCCCTTCACACAGCAAAACCTTCATGGTTTCCCTTAAATCCTTTTGCAGCAAAAGGACTTAAAGTTTTCAGGTAAAGCCATTGAATACTGATGTATTTCTGTATTCCAGGAGCTTCAGAAATCATGGGATGGTTTGGGATGGAGGGACCTTAAAGCTCATCTCACTCCACCTCCCACCATCCCAGGCTGCTCCAAGCCCCATCCAACCTGACCCTGGACACTTCCAGGGCTGGGGAATCCAGAACCTCTCTGCAAAAAACCCCAAAATGTTCATTTTTAATAGAAATATTTCATGTATTACCAATGCGCAGGGATTATTCTGGAGCAGGAAGATGCTGATACCTTTATCAGGAACTTGAGGCTCAGAAGAATCAGGTTTGATTCTCACATGATCTCCCACGTGGAGCTCATGCAATTCTCTGAGGGTTGGAAACCTTTTCAAGGCGTCACTTTATGAGGGCCTGGCACAACATTCTGCCCCTCTGGAAGCTGAAAATTCCCATTTTGGTGCTGAACTTGGGGTGGTTCTGTGCAGAAAACACCAGGACATTTACAAGAAGACAACAAAATATTTTAATTTCAATCTGCCCCGTGCTATACAAGTGTATAAAATACCAACTAAGCATCCATTGGAACATTACAAAAATAACCAGAAAAAGCAAGCAGCACACTGGAGTCTTGGGGACAGGAGGTGGCAGATCCAAGCAGGAACACACTGAGAGCATTCCAAGATTTCCATGGTTCCCACCTCAGGCAAGGGTCAGATATTAAGATGACAAAAATCAGATTTATTGATGGTTAGAACTGAAAAGCAGCTCTGCTTTTGGAGGGAACACAGCAGCAGCCCCCTGGGTTTGTACTGCCACAGTCATGCTTGGATTTTTCATGGAAGAAGGACAGGACAGGAATTATTCCCAATGCTTTGAACTGAATGTGGTGAGACACAGAGTCCAGCAGTCGTTTGAGAAACATGGAAAAGTCTTGGAAAGGCTTCAAGGCAGTTGTGGCAAACCTGCAAAGTTTTCCTCCATCAGTTCCTCTCTTTTGGGTGTTGAATGCAGCACCCTGAATGCAGGGTGGAGCCAGCTGAGGGTAACCCAGAATAATCTGATTTTCCTGTGTTGCAGCTCCAGCAATCCATGGAATCAGCTCTTCTCAACCAGGGCCACCCAGACACCAGGGCCAGGCTTTGCTCCACTTCCCAGGGAATCACAATCCAAGCCAGAGCAAGAAATTCAGTGTATTCCTGGTCTCTCATTTGTGTTCCAGTCAGGAGTTCCAGGCCTTCCAAACACCCTGTTTCCCTGCACCGTGGCCTGGAACGGCTCCACTCTTTTTAAAACAAATATTATTTCAAAAATCGAGGTGACAAACAGTCAACATTTGCTTCAATCTCTTCTCAGACCAACTGTGGCAAGGGCAAACCAGGAGACAGCCACAGTCTGATTCCTAAAAACACAGTGAGAGGCTCCAACATCCCTTCTCCAAGACCCCAAGTGGCATTTCCTAGGGATAGCAATTCCTGTCTCCTCCAAAAAAATCCTGACCCCTCTTTCAAGGTGAGGATCTCCAGTTTAAAAAACAGTATTAAAATATTTCTGCCATCTTTCTTCTTTAAAATTTGCATTTAGGAGCCTTTAAACACTGCCAGAAAAAAAGCCCTAAAGCTTCTCCCACATATTCCCATTGCTTAAATCAGCATTCCTTGGCATGAAGCATTTCATCCCAGCTGAGTTTGGAAGCAAAGCTCAGAAAGTTTGGATTTTTTGATATCCAAAAGCAGTAGAAAAAGATCCAAGTGTGCAGCTTGGAGTAGGAATGGACAAGGAAAAGGCACTCCAGCTCTCCTCACTGCTTCCTGGGTGGAATTTTCCAATCCCAAGCAAATCTTTATTCACCAAAAATGCAGATTCAAGTTTCTCCATAGTTGTTTTTCTCACTGGAAAAATCCCCCTGCTCTGAATATGCACCATCAGCATTATTTGAGTCCTTTTTTCACCCCTCGAGTCAAAGCTCCCAAACAAATCCTATTGGAGATATAAATTACCTGAACTTAAAATAATTTAAAATCCATGTATTCCAACAATTCTCCTATTGCACGTTTTTCCACTGCTTTGCCAGGTAAAACCCTCTGCAGGAATTCCAAAGGTTCAAATTTTAAAAGCACAACTTCCAGAGCACCAAAAGCAGGTGCTGGAGGAATTGGATCCTGCTGGAAAACGAGTGCCAATAAAACCAAATATAAATATATCATGTATGTACACATCCAGGAGGAATTCTGGGATGCTGAGATAACAAATACTTCAAAATAATTCCCAGATTTCCAGAAACTTGGGAGAAACTCTACAAAAGAAAGCAAACGACTTGAGAAGACCAAGAAGAAACATGCACAAAACCTAGTGTAAGAAAAAGGGTTAAATTCCCAAAATTCCCATCATCTCTCCAACCCTGTCATCCCAAGGTTTTCCAAACACCCATCAGGGGCGTCACAACAAGGAACTGTCCCGCAGAATAAGCCCAGCTTGTCCCCAAAATGTCCCCTTCTCCCACCCTGTGCTCCCAGCACGTGGGAATTCGCTCGGCACACGGACCGAGGCTCCAAACCGAGCAGGGAATTCCTTTATGCGCAGCAAACCTGGGGTTCTCCTCCTGCAGCTGCGCCGCCGCAGCCGGGCGCCTTCGCACGGCAAACCCTTGGAGGGCTCCTCGGAAGGGAAAACTCCTTGCGAAGGCCGATCTCCTCCGCAGGGGGCAGCGCCGGGCCCGCCTCAGCTCAGCGCGGCGGGGCCGTAGTCGGGCCGACGGGTCTGGATGATTTTGGGTTTGGGTTTTTTGGGCTCCTCCTCGGCCTCGCCCTCCTGGTCGCTCTCACACACGTGGACGACCACGCTGGGGGTGGTGGCTGTGGCAGCGTGCAGCTCGTACTTGTCCCCTGAGGGGGGAAAAATGGGAGTGAAAATGGGAATTCCTGAGGAAAGGGAACCTGGGGGCTTCTCCAGTACGGATTTGGGGAGGGAATTCCTGAGGAAAGGGCACCTGGGGCTTCTCCAGTACGGGTTTAGGTGGAGAATTCCTGAGGAAAGGGCAGCTGGAGGCTTTTCCATGTGGGGTATTCCTGAGGAAATGTCACCAGGGGCCTTTTCCATGTGGGGTATTCCTGAGGAAAGGGCAGCTGGGGGCTTTTCCATGTGGGGTATTCCTGAGGAAATGTCACCTGGGGGCTTTTCCATGTGGGGTATTCCTGAGGAAAGGGCAGCTGGGGGCTTTTCCAGGAGGTTTTCAGGGGGAGAGTTCCTGCGGAAATTTTGGGTTTGGGTTTTTTGGGCTACTCCTCGGCCTCGCCCTCCTGGTCGCTCTCACACACGTGGACGACCACGCTGGGGGTGGTGGCTGTGGCAGCATGCAGCTCGTACTTGTCCCCTGGGGGAGGGAAAAATGGGAGAAAATGGGAATTCCTGAGGAAAGGGAACCTGGGGGCTTTTCCATGTGGGGTATTCCTGAGGAGATGTCACCAGGGGGCTTTTCCATGTGGGGTATTCCTGAGGAAAGGGCACCTGGGGGCTTTTCCATGTGGGGTATTCCTGAGGAAAGGGCACCTGGGGGCTTCTCCAGTACGGATTTGGGGAGGGAATTCCTGAGGAAGTGTCACCTGGAGGCTCTTCCATGGTGGGAATTCCTGAGGAAAGTGCACCTGGGGGCTTTTCCATGTAGGGAACTCTTGAGGAAAGGGCACCTGAGGGGGTTTTAATGGGTGTTTTTAGGTGGGGTGTTCCTGAAGAAATGTCACCTGGAGGCTTTTCCAGGGGGGATTTAGGTGGGGAATTCCTTGGGAAAAGGGACATGGTGACTTTTTAATGGGGTTTTTAGGTGGGGTATTCCTGAGGAAAGGGCAGCTGGGGGCTTTTCCATGTGGGGTATTCCTGAGGAAAGGGCACCTGGGGGGCTTTTCCATGTGGGGTATTCCTGAGGAAAGGGCACCTGGGGGCTTTTCCACGTGGGGTATTCCTGAGGAAAAGGCACCTGGGGGCTTCTCCAGTACGGATTTGGGGAGGGAATTCCTGAGGAAGTGGGACATGGGGGGTATTAAATGGGGTTTTAGGTGGAGAATTCCTGAGGAAATGTCACCTGGGGGCTTCTCCATGGGGGATTTATGTGGGGCATTCCTGAGGAAATGGGACAGGGTGACTTTTCCATGGGGGATTTAGGTGGGGAACTCCTGAGGGAAGGGCACCTGGGGCACTTCCATGGTGGAAATTCCTGAGGAAAGGGAACCTGGCGGGGTTTAATGGGGTTTTTAGGTGGAGAATTCCTGAGGAAAGGTCACCTGGGGGCTTCTCCATGGGGGATTTAGGTGGGGAACTCCAGAGGAAAGGGCACCTGGGGGGTTTTTAATGGGGTTTTTAGGTGGGGAAATCCTTAGGAAATAGGACATGGAGAACCTCTAATCGTTCCTTTTTAGGAAATGTGACATGGTGACTTTCAATGGGTTTTTTTTTTTTTAGCAAATGGGACATGGTAAATTTTCAATGGGGTTTTTAGTTGGGAAAATTCCACAGGAATGCTCAGGAACGGGAAAATGACAAATTTTTTATGCTTGGAAGGGCCTAAAATATTTGTTTTAAAGTTTCTTTTTGGTTTTCCTAAAATTTGGAAGGAAAACTTGGAGTAAAGGAACAGCAGCATGGAGCAGCTCTGAACTCCCACACAAACTGAGGCTGCTGTGCTATTTATTCATTTATTTACTTACTTATTCCAAGTGCTCCATCAGAAACAACCTCTGCTTCCAAAACACATTGCAGGGAAATAAAATCTCTGATAAAAATATTTCATAATAAATTATTAAGAATATTTACTGAGGAGGGTTCTTGATGGGAAGTTTTGAATCCCAACATGAGGGAGCTCAAAGTTGTGCCCTGCCCTTTTCTCCATCCTTTACAATTCCCTAAGTTTGGAGGTGAACAGGAATTTTAAAAATTCTCCAGTAAAATGAATCTGACACAGTTTTTATTTTCTCTAATCTTATTAATGAGAATAATTATTCTCATATAATAAGAGTAATTTAATTCTGTTCAATGTTATTAAATGTGACCATTTTTCTCTCCCCTAAAATTAATAATACTGCCCCAAACAGGCTGAATCTGAGCTGGATTTAGGGAAAGATTAATTTGCACCAATTTTCATGGATAAGTTGTATAAAATATGGGAGAAAAGGGAAATCAAGGATGTGATCATTAATCACTGGGGAAAGGAGGGGCAGGAATTTATCCCTCTTAAATTCCAAAGAATTTTAAGTTCATACTGATAGTTCCTCCTACACTCAGTAGCAGTTTCCTCATCTGAGGAAAACAGAAATAAAAATATAAAGAAAAAATCGAAATAAAAATAAGTAGAAAATACAAATAGAAAGAAAAAAAAGAAAAAATAGAAAAAGAAAACAGAAGTAGAAATTTATAAAAATAAATAGAAAGAAAATAAATATAGAAAGAAAATATAAATAGAAAGAAAAATAAATAGGAATAAAATAAATAGAAATAAAATATAAATGGAAAAAATAGACTAAAATAGAAATAAAATACAAATAAAAATAAATAAAATAAAGCCAAGATATAAATACAAGTAAAATATAAATGGAAATAAAATTAGAAATAAAATATAAATAAAACCAAAATATAAATAAAACCAAAATATAAATAGAAAGAAAATATAAATAGAACTAAAATATAAATGGAACTAAAATATAAATAGAAAGAAAAATAACCAGAAAATAGAAATAAAAATAAACAGAAATAAAAATTTCTTGGAAAAGTTTTAGAAATCCAGGAAGTTTTGAGATGTTTTCCTCCACCAAAATTCTGATTTTCCCACCTTCTTACCTGGTCCTAGCTTGGAGATTGCATATAGAAGGTCGTAGTTAATGACTGGAGTGGCATCCTCCACTTGTTTCCAGTCCACAGGAGGAGAGGCAGGAGGGGAGATCAGGAACTGCTTGTCTGGGTTTGGGGGGGCCAGGTGGGAGCTCCCGATGTGCAAAGTCTGCAAGAGAAAGCAGAGCACCCCAAAGTGTCCCTGAATGCCTGAATGCTGCATCCCTGAAGCCCTGCAGCCCTGAATTCCTCCATGCTGCATCCACATAGCCCTGAATGCCTGAATTCCTGCATCCCATAGTCCTTGCATCCCTCAATTCCTGCATCTCTGAATTCCTGCATCCCATAGTCCTTGCATCCCTCCATTCCTGCATCTCTGAATTCCTGCATCCCATAGTCCTTGCATCCCTCCATTCCTGCATCTCTGAATTCCTGCATCCCATAGTCCTTGCATCCCTCCATTCCTGCATCTCTGAATTCCTGCATCCCATAGTCCTTGCATCCCTCCATTCCTGCATCTCTGAATTCCTGCACCCCATAGTCCTTGCATCCCTGAATGCCTCTATTCCTGCATCCCTCAATGCCTAAATTCCTCAATTCCTGCATCCCTGAATGCCTGCAATCCTAAACTCCTGAATGGCTGCATCCCTCAATGCCTGCATCCCTCAATGCCTACATCCCTGAATCCCTGCACCCCTGCATCCCTGAGTGCCTGCACCCCATAATCCTTGAATGCCTGCATGCCTGAACCCCTGAATGCCTGCATCCCTCAATCCCTGCATCCCCAAATGCCTCTATTCCTGCATTCCTGAATGCCTGCATCCTTTCACCCCTGCATCCCTGAATGCCTGCATCCCTCTATCCTGTATCCCTGCATCCCTGAATGGCTGCACTCCTGAATGCCTGAATCCCTGCATCCTTGAATGCCTGCAGAATCCCTGAATCCCCTAATCCCTGAATCCCTGCACCCCTGTATGCCTGCACCCCTGCATCCCTCAATTCTTGCATTCTTGCACCCCTGCATCCCTGAATGCCCAAATCCCTGAATGCCTGCATCTTTTCACCCCTGCATTCCTGAATGCCCAAATCCCTGAATTCCTGCATCCCTCAGTGCCAGCATTCCTGACTCCCCAAATGCCTGCACCCCCGCACCCCTCAATTCCCACATCCCTCAATCCCTGCATCCCCTCATCCCGGGGCTGTCGTGCCCTGCCCGGCACTCAGGGTGGCAGCACCAGCCAGGACACAGCTCTGACCCACCGGGATGCTCTTCCCTAAAACCCAAACACTTCCAAACCTCCAGGACACAGCTCTGACCCACCGGGATGCTCTTCCCTAAAAACCCAAACCCTCCCACACCTCCAGGACACAGCTCTGACCCACCGGGATGCTCTTCCCTAAAACCCAAACACTTCCAAACCTCCAGGACACAGCTCTGACCCACCGGGATGCTCTTCCCTAAAAACCCAAACCCTCCCAAACCTCCAGGACACAGCTCTGACCCACCGGGATGCTCTTCCCTAAAACCCAAACCCTCCCACACCTCCAGGACACAGCTCTGACCCACCGGGATGCTCTTCCCTAAAACCCAAACACTTCCAAACCTCCAGGACACAGCTCTGACCCACCGGGATGCTCTTCCCTAAAAACCCAAACCCTTCCAAACCTCCAGGACACAGCTCTGACCCACTGAAATGTTCTTCCCTAAAAACCCAAACCCTTCCAAACCTCCAGGACACAGCTCTGACCCACCGAAATGTTCTTCCCTAAAAACCCAAAGCTCTGCCCTCCCACACCTCCAGCAGGACAGGGCCTCTAAGGCCTTGTGGCAAATGGTGCCGGGAGTCATCCTCAAAAGAGGGAATGGAGGGAATTCCAGCAGGGACTAAAATAACCTGGATCATGGGGGTGTCCAACACTTCTGGATTCATTTTCCCACTCGATTTTCAGAGGGAAAAGCAGCTGGAAAAGCAGCTGGAAAAGCAGCCTGATGCCAGAGCCTGAGTTTGGGCAGGAGCAGAGAGCAGGGAGCTCCAGAGCTGCTCTGGTGGAGATCCCCAAGACTGGGATGGGCACGGAGAGCCTGGAATGGGCACGGAGAGCCTGGAATGGGCAGCTCCAGAGCCCTGGAATGGGCAGCTCCAGAGCCCTGGAATGGGCAGCTCCAACATTAAATGTGGAGCTCCAAGACTGGCATGTGCACCTCCAGCCTGGAATGGGCATCTCTCAGCCTGGCATGGGCATCTCTCAGCCTGGCATGGGCATCTCTCAGCCTGGCATGGGCATCTCCACACTCTGGATCCCTCAGGGACTCCCTGGGTGCTGGCAGAACCCACCCAGCCTCCCCCAGCCCTTTAAATTCTTGGAATATTCTCATTCACATCCAAGGTTATAAAAAAAAAAAAGGGAAGTATCAACAGCCTCCAAATGTGTGGAGCTCTGGAACAAGCCTGGATTCTCTAATTCATCTGACAAAAAATGACCACGAAGGAATTCTGGGATGCTGGGATAATAAATTCTTTGAAACAATTCCCAGATTTCCAGAAACTTGGGAGAAACTCTACAAAAGAAAGCAAATGACTTAAGAAGACCAAGAAGAAACATGCACAAAACCCAGTGTAAAAAAAGGGTTCAGTTCCCAAAATTCCCATCATCTTTCCAACCCTTTTATCCCAATCCCAAAATTTAACCCCAAAATTGGGGTTTTCCAAACACCAGCTTGGAAAAAGAAATCCTCCACATCAGCTGGAGGATTTGTGGCAGTCAGAACAAGGAAAGCTTTAATCCCAAGCAGCTTTTTTTACCTGAGCAAAATAGAGTCTGAGCTCTTTTCCAAGGAATTCTGTCTTGTCCAGCTGGATCCTGGCATCTGCTGCAGACAAAGGGTTGCTGAAGTTTATTCTCACTCTTTTGAAGCTCTTAAAATACTGGAAGGTGAGGTCCCTGTCATAGGGGCGGAACAGGGACTCAAACTTGGCCTGCAGAGGAGAAAATCAGTATTAAACACTAAAAAAGGAATTAATTCTAAATGAGAAGTTATTAATAAGGGCAAATTACCACCCTTGAATGTTGATTATTGTAACAGCTTTGTTTATTTTCCTTTTTCTTTCTAGAATGAAGTTGTCTACCTTATCCCTGACTTCTCTGTATCCTCAAAATACATCAATAATAATAATAAATAATAATAATAAATGATGTTATCACTTATTATCTTATTATCATAAATTAATGTTGGACAAGACACTCTAATTTAGCTACAGAAGATATCGAAATGTTTCTTAGAAAATTAATACCCAAAAACCTTGAAAAAAAAAACTCTGCCAAGCCTTTGCCCAGATGTGCAAACTTCAAAGGAACCACCACAAGTTTTCATAGAGAAACATGAAAAAAATCCTGATTTTCCAGCTAAATGTGATTTTCTGCAGTGACTCAGCTCCAAGAATGAGGTCCATGAACATCTCCTGCTATTCTGAATTTAATTTATGAAAGTGCTTCCACCGTCCCTGCAGGATCCCAGAGACACAGGAGGAGGCTCTGGAGCTGCCAGGCCCTTCCCAAGGCTTTTATTCCAATGGATTCAAATTGGGGGAATTTCCAGCTATTTTCTCTCCCTAAAAGCTTCCCAGAAACTCAGGATAAAGCCACAATAAACATTATTCCACTGAGGGATTTTTACTACAGTATTTTGAATTAGTAGGGGGAAAAAAAGCAGGGAAATTATATAAGAAGGCAGAAATTAATTCAGAATTTCATTTTCCTCCCTGAGAAGCTGCACTTCACACACTCACCACAACTGGGTATAAAATCATTCCATTCTAAAGAGATTTTAAAATCAGAGCTGTTCTGCTTCTGCAACTTCTTCAGAATGAGCTCTGAAACAGGAGCAGGACCTGGTGTTTGGGAGCCTCAAAATACATCTTTGGTATATCTCAAAGGTGAGATAGAACCATGGAAAATACACCCAAAAATTCCATTTCCAACTTCTCATTCTCTATTTAAAGACAGAAATCTTTTTTCTTAATTTTAATTTATTTAAATATGTGATTACAGAGATCAGAAATATCACTTTATCACTGTGACACAAAAAAAAAGTTATTTTTGTCCTTAAGGTATCTTAGCAGTAACAGCTCACTGTATCAGGACTGATAAGTATTTTATATTCTTTAATATTTACATTATTATTTATTTTATATTGCAAATCAGCTAAATACAGACCCAAGAGGATTTCTTATAGTATTACCAGGAAAAAAAAGCCCAGGAGAATCACATGGATTACAAATTCGTGGATCTTGCTGCCAAAATCAGTGAAGGAACAGCAGCATGGAGCAGCTCTGAACTCCCACACAAACTGAGGCTGCTGTGCTATTTATTCATTTATTCATTTATTCACTTATTTATTCCAAGTATTCCATCAAAAACAACCTCTGCTTCCAAAACCCATTGCAGGGAAATAAAATCTCTGGCAAAAATATTTCATAATAAATTATTAAGAATATTTACTGAGGAGGGTTCTTGATGGGAAGTTTTGAATCCCAGCATGAGGGAGCTCAAAGCTGTGCCCTGCCCTTTTCTCCAAAATCAGAATTAGACAATCCCAGAATCACAAGGCTGGGAGAGACCTTCAGGATCGCTGAGTCCAACCTGTTCTGAACCTCAACTAAACCCTGGCACTAAACCCAGGCCTTGTCAAACACACCCAGGGATGGGGACTCCACCAACCCTGAGCAGCCATTCCAGAACTGATGAAATATTTGCTGAAAATTCAGAATACACCACACAGTCCAAGGAGTCTGGAGGGAAACTTGAGACAATTTTCCCAACCACAGAGAGCTGAAACGGAATAATTCCCAGAGTTGGAATCATTCCCATCAGAGCAGCCTGCTGCACACTCTCCAAGACTTTTATGGCAAACTGTCCCTGTCATATTTTCTGAAAAATCCTCTTTGCTCAGGATTTCTTCTCCTGGGAAGCTGAGAACCCTCAGAGAAAAAGGAAAACAATATTGTCTCCTTTGCTTCTCCTGTGTTCTGTGGTTGGAAATTGTTTATGCAACATGAGAATTGTTTTTACTCAATAACCAATCACCATCTGGCTGTGCTGGGACTGAGGAGTCAGCCACGAGTTTTTAATTAGTATTTTGTTACGCCTTCTGTCTGCACCCTTTCTCCATTATTTAGTACGGTTTTAGTATAGCATTCTTTAATGTAATAGAATATAATGGAATATAATGGAATGGAATATAATGGAGTATAATAGAACTAATATAACAGAATATAACAGAATTAATACAATAGAATTAATATAATAACAAATCAGCCTTCCAAGAACGTGGATTCAGATTCTCACTTGCCCCTCTGTCCTGGGACCCAGCAAACACCACAGCAAACTGCAATTTCCCTCTTGTTAATTGTCTGTATCCTTTCTCTGTTCTTTAGTATAGTTTTAGTATAGCATTCTTTAATAGAATATAATGGAATGGAACAGAATGGAATATAATGTAATGTAATAGAATATAATAGAACTAATATAATAGAATTACTACAATATAATAGAATTAATATAATAGAATATAATATAATATAATATAATAATTAATCAGCCTTCTAAGAATGTGGATTCAGATTCTCAATTCCCCCTCTGACCTGGGACCCAGCAAACACCACAGCAAACTGCAATTTCCCTCTTGTTAAGCCTTTGTCTCTATCCTTTTTCTGTTCTTTAGTATAGTATTAGTATAGCATTCTTTAATACAATGGAATATAACATAATGGAATGGAATAGAATATAATGGAATGGAATAGAATATAATGGAATGTAATGGAATATAATGGAATTTAATATAATTAATATAATAGAATATAATTAATATAATATAATAATAAATCAGCCTTCTAAGAATGTGGAGCCAGATTCTCAATTCCCCCTCTGACCTGGGACTCAGCAAACTGCAATCCTTTCTCTGTTCTTTAGTATAGTTTTAGTATAGCATTCTTTAATATAATAAAATGTAATATAATGGAATAAAATGGAAGGGAATATAATGGAATTTAATAGAATGAATATAATATAATAATAAATCAGCCTTCTAAGAACACGGAGCCAGACTCTCAATTCTCCTCCGTCCTGGGACTCGGCACACACCACAGCAAACCCCTCCGGAGCGGCGCTGCCAGAAGAACCCCAAGAACCCGAACGTACCCTGCTTTCCGGCTGGGTGAAGAGCTGCCCGTCGGGCAGGCAGGCGATGAGCGAGCCGAAGCTGTAGTGGAAGTTTCGGAAATGCATTTTCGGGGCGGCCCCGCAGCCGCTCGGGAGCCGCCGCTCGCCGCGCTTATAAAGCGCAGCCAAGGCGAGCGGAGCCAGCCCGGCCCCCGGTGACAAAAAGCTCTCCGAGCATCCCGTGGGTGACAGCGAATTCCTGAGCATGCTTGGGAACAAAATGTAAGCGGCGCTGGAAAGAGGTGACGTCAGTAATTAGTCAGCTTCCCCCTGCTAATTACCGGGAGCATGGAAAATGCGGCTGAGCCGAGCGGGGCAGCTGCCGCCGCCTCTTGCAGCATAGTTTCCACTGGCAGTAATTCCAGGCAGCTCCGCTCCGCGCATGGAAAATGTTCCTGCCTTGGCAGGATGCTCCAGGAGCGGGCTGGGGAGAGGGCAGCAGGGAAAATGTCTGGTTCTGGTGCTCTGGGGATGGGACAGAAATCCCTGAGCTCAGTTCTTGTTCCACTCAAGAGCCACAGGTGGAAACATCACCCTGTGTTAAAGGGAAATGTTCCTGCCTTGGCAGAATGCTCTGGGCTGGGGAGAGGGCAGCAGGGAAAATGTCTGATTCTGGTGCTCTGGGGATGGGACAGGAATCCCTCAGCTCCTTCTTGTCCCACTCAAGAGCCACAGGTGGAAATGCTCTGGCAATGGGGAGAAGGCAGCAGGGAAAATGCCCAGTTCTGATGCTCTGTGGATGGGACACAAATCCCTCAGCTCCTTCTTGTTCCATTCAAGAGCCACAGGTGGAAACATCACCCTGTGTTAAAGGGAAATGTTCCTGCCTTGGCAGAATGCTCTGGGAATGGCCTGGGGAGAGGGCAGCAGGGAAAATGTCTGGTTCTCATCCTCTAGAGATGGAACAAAAATCCCTCAGCTCAGTTCTTGTTCCACCAAACAGTCACAGGTGGAAACATCACCCTGTGTTAAAGGGAAATGTTCCTGCCTCAGTAGAACACTCCAGGAATGGGCTGGGGAGAGGCAGCAGGGAAAATGTCTGGTTCTGATGCTCTGGGGATGGGACAGAAATCCCTGAACTCAGTTCTTGTTCCACTCAAGAGCCACAGGTGGAAACATCACCCTGTGTTAAAGGGAAATGTTCCTGCCTTGGCAGAATGCTCTGGGCTGGGGAGAGGGCAGCAGGGAAAATGCTCAATTCTGATTCTCTGGGGATGGGGAACAAATCCCCCAGATTGGTTCTTGTGCCACCAAAGAGCCACAGGTGGAAACGCTCTGGGAATAGGGAGAGGGCAGCAGGGAAAATGCTCAATTCTGATGCTCTGGGGACGGGACAGAAATCCCTCAGCTCATTCTTGTTCCACTCAACAGCCACAGGTGGAAACATTCTAGAAATGGGCTGCACTGAAGGCAGCAGGAAAAAAGCCTAATTCTGATTCTCTGGGGATGGGACACAAATCTCTGAGCTCAGTTCTTGTTCCACCAAACAGTCACAGGTGGAAACATCACCCTGTGTTAAAGGAAAATGTTTCTTCCTCAGCAGAATGCTCTGGGGAGAAGGCAGCAGGAAAATGCCTCATTCTGATTCTCTGGGGGTGAGAAACAAACCCTTCAGCTCAGCTCTTGTTTCACTCAATAACCACAGGTGGAACCATCATAGCCCTGTGTTAAACCAGAATGATCTAAAAGCACTTAAAATTTTGTCTGTCTTGTAACTTTGGAGCTGCAGTGCATGGGAGAGTTTCAGATTGCTTGTGAAAGCTTCAGTTTAATCTTTATTAATTAATTGAAATGGTGATGAGCTTTTTTCAGTGGTTCTTCCTTAAAAAAAAATAAACACACAAAGCAAAAAGACTCCCACCCCCCTCACAAGAAATCCACAAGAAAAGACCACAAAAAGCTGTGTTGTGTGCTGCTTTTTGGGAAATGCTTGGGGATTCAGGTGTCCCAGAAAATGTCAGGAATTCGGGGAATGGGCTGGGCAGAAGGCAGTAGGAAAATTCTCAATTCTGATCCTCTGGGGATGGGAAACAAATCCCTGAGCTCAGTTCTTGTTCCACCAAACAGCCACAGGTGGAAATGCAGAGACGGATTTGGGGAAATATTTTCCTGCCATCACAAGGAGGATTCGTTTGGAAGCTTCTTCAAAGCAGCTCTGTGCATTAATTACAGCTCTTGCCTTATTAAACACCTTCCCAGCCCCACGGAGCAGGGAGGGTTTCTCAGGGGTTGCTTTGTGCCTCTTTTTCCTACCAAAGCCTGTCAGGGTTCTACCAGAACCTGAGACACAGCAGGATGGAGCAGCTGTGCAACCTGAATTCTGACATTTTCTGGGGCACCTGAATCCCAAAGCCTTTCCCAAAAAGCAGCACAGAACACAGGTTTTTGTGGGGGTTTTCTGGTCTTTTCTTGTGGATTTTTTTTGTGTGTTTGTTGGTTTTTTTTGTTGTTTTTTTTTTTTTTAAAGCAAGAACCTCTAAAAAAAGCTCATCACCACTTCAAGTAATTAATGAAGTTTACACTGAAGCTTTCACAAGTTATTTGAAACTCTCCCATGCACTGCAGCTCCAAAATTACAACACAGTCAAAGCCTTAAATGCCTTCAGTTCATTCTGGTTTAACACAGGGCTATGACAGAAGCACCAAGTTCTAGGGAATACCTGCAAACAATGCACAGTGCTAGGTTTAAAACCTGATTTCATCACTATTTAACTACACAAAACTTTTCACACGAAGATTATTCTCCATTTTTAGGGGGTCGACTTGCTAAATCCCCATTTAAAGTCAAACCCTCTGCTGTTCTTAGGTTACCTCGGTGTAAAAGTTAGCACAGCATGAAAAGAATACTTCATACAAATTTTTAGAACCTTTTCTTGGAAGGCATCACTAAAAAACCCCAGGATCACTGCATTGGAAAAGCACTTCAGGACTATCAAATCTCACCTGGGCCTGAATCATCACCCACCTTGTCCCCAGCCCTGAGTGCCACATCCAGAAATTCCTGCAGGGGATGGGGACCCCAAACCCCCCTGGGCAGCCCCTGCCAGGCCTGAGCTCCTTTTCCGGGCAGAATGGGATGAACTCCACCAGTGAGGATGGGATGAGCGATCCCACACAGAAATTCAGGATTCGCAGAGCCCAGAAAACGACACCGAGCACATCCCAAACCCTGTCCCTGCCCTGGAATTTCTGTCAGGTCCCCTCAGCCCTCGGGATGTGGAAGGAGCAGGTGTGACTGCACAGAGCAGAGGTCAGGATGCTCACCTGGAAAGAATGGCCGTGACTCACCTGAGCACAACCAGGCTGCCACGCGCCAGGGAACTGCAGCTCCTGAGAAGAAAGCAGGGCAGGTTCCTGCTCCAGGCTGGCACAGCCTGGGCTCACTGCAGCACCTCCGGGGACATTTCTGTCCCTGAGGAGTAAAACAGTAAAAATCTCTCTGGTTCCATGCTCAAGGCCAGCTGGGCATTGCTGAGAGCCAGGGAAAATGACTGCAGAAACCACCCCAAAATCAGAACTTTGTCAGCTAATTCAGGACTGGAGCCTGCCTAGGAACAAACCAAGCGGGGCTGAGAAATGCAACACCTCACAAAAGACTCTTTTCACAGCGTTCTCCAGATTTAAAAGAAACATTTAAGTCCTACTGGCACACACAATGTTTTTAATCTGGCTTTTTAAAACCCCAAAGAATCACTTGTATAATGCTGCACTTTGTCACTGTCATCATGGTTCATTGACGTGGCTGTGCACCAAATCATAGAATCACAAAAAGGACCTGAAAGCCCACCCATGCCAGCCCTGCCATGGCAGGGACACCTCCCACTGTCCCCAGTGCCCAGCCTGGCCTTGGGCACTGCCAGGGATGCAGGGGTGGAATTCCATGCCAGCCCTGCCCACCCTGCCAGGGAACAATTCCCAATTCCCAAGATCCCATCCAGCCCTGGCCTCCTCCAGCTCAGGCCAGGTCTCTGTGTACTAAATAAACCTCTTTGAATCATTAATGCTAAACTCAAGCACTTTGTCAAAAGGAAAAGCCCCAATTCCCACTGCCCTGGGGCAGGAAGAGCTGTTTGGGGCAGTGGAGCCCTGAGATGATGTGGAAACCACGAGGCCAAGTTACAAAAGGCCCAGTGCCCAAGCTGAGTGCTGCAATGTTCCCTCTGGGACCCACAGCAAACAACCCTGCCTGGGACAGGAACATTGCAACACCTCAGCAGTCCTGGATGGGATGTTCTGATATTATCAGAGGGCAGCTTTTCTGGAGACAGAACAAGGGCAAAATCAGCAGCCCAGGGAGGAGCTGGAGCTGCTGCAGAGCCCAGAGGAGGCTCCAGGATGGGCAGAGGGATGGAGCAGCTCTGCTGGCAGGAAAGGCTGGCACAGCTGGCATTGCTCACCTGCACAGGAGAAGCTTTGGGCTGAGCTCAGGGTGGCCTTGCAGGGCCTGGAGGAGCCCCAGGAAAGCTGGAGAGAGACAATTGCCAGGGGATGCAGGGACAGCACACAGGGAATGGCTGCCAGTGCCAGAGGGCAGGGCTGGGTGGGATCCTGGCAATGAGGAATTGTTCCCTGGGATGGAAATGAGGGACTGGAATGGATCCCTGGCAGTGCCCAAGGCCAGGCTGGGCACTGGGGACAGTGGGAGGTGTCCCTGCCATGGCAGGGGTGGCACTGGGTGCACTTTGAGGTCCTTCCCACCCATTCCATTCCATTCCATTCCATTCCATTCCATTCCATTCCATTCCATGGCTCCCTGGTGCTGCTGCGCTTTGGGAATGAAGGCAAAGGCTCAGAGCAGAGGGACAGGACAGCAGGGGCAGCTCCACCTCCTCAGCTTTCACCTTTCCCCTGCAAGCTGCACATTCCAGGGCTCACATTCTGGAAGTTGAGTTCTAGAATTGCACACAAGGTGCTCAATCAGAACCTGAAGTGCTCCCAAACACCAAGAGCACCTGAGAGATCCTCCAGCACTGCCCAAGGACAGAAATGTGACAGAGACCTTTTCCAGGGGCTGGAAGGACAGTCAGAGAGTCCAATACATGTATGAAATAGTGGCAACACAGAAGGACTGAATGCCATAATTAGCTCCCCAACTTCATCTCCACATGCAGTGGAACAGGCAAGGCACAGAATTGAAGGAAGTGAGGCCACAGAAGCAGAAATCAGGCAAAAGTCACCAAAAGTGACTTTTAATAACTCCAACAGCAAAGTGAAGGGAAATGAACATGAACTTAAACATGCTGGGAATTCTCTAAGTTGACAGAATTACCCCCAAGAGCCACAAACCAGAACAACCCAGTCCATTCTCCCTCCTCCCTGCAGGTTTTCCAGCTGCCCTTGGAGATGCTCTGTGTGTAATCCCTGCCCTCCCACTCCAGCCCTGCTGCTCTTTTCCTACCAACACCCAGCTTCTATTCCTGTTCCATGTTCATTATCTGCCTCAGCCCTTCCTCAGCACAGGGATAAACATCTTCAAGTTATCTACAATGAAAATCACACTGCTTTCATTTTCCTGGCACAGCCTTACTCTCATTTTACTGGCTAAAAATAATCCACATTCCCAACCACTCCCTTGCTCCCAACAAAAATAAAATACCCCCCAAACAAAAATCATAAATTCCCAGACTGGTTTGGGTTGGGAGAGACCTTAAAATTCATCCAGTGCCACCCCTGCCATGGCAGGGACAGCTCCCACTGCCCCAGGCTGCTGCAGCCCCAGTGTCCAGCCTGGAACTGAACATGCCAGGGATGCAGGGGCAGCCCCAGCTGCTCTGGGCACCCTGTGCCAGGGCCTCACTGCCCTCAGAGTAAAGAATTTCTTCCAAAAATTTCTGTAACATTAATACTGGGTGATAATTCTGCCTCCCTTGTCCTCCCTGTGTTTGTGACCTGGGTGTGCTTGGCATTGGAAAAATTTACAGGGCTAAGTCAGAGGCTTGAGTGGGTGTGGAGCTATGCCAGGCACGGCCGGTGCCAGGCTGCCAGGGCTCAGGCTGCTGCAGGAATCTGGGGAGAAAACTGTCCTAAAGCAGGACTGGTCTGTTTTACCTCATGAGAAATCCTGTCAGACCTGCAGCAAGAAATCCTGCCCAGGTTTCTGTGGAGAGCCTGCTTCAAGCATGGCTTAGAGAAAGAGGCCATGAAGGTATACAGCTGATGGGAAAGTAAAGGGCAGCTGTAAAGCAGCAGTTCCCAGGCTGGATTTTGTAAATAACTAGGTTCTCAGACACCTTTTCTATAAACAGCAGGATTCTCAGACAGTCTTCTTCCTATAACAGGCAAAACATTCTGTCCTTGTTGGGCTCTCTGGGAACAGATAGCTGCTCTGGGAACAGATATGAAGGTTTTGAGAACTTTTCATATCACAGTGAGAACGCTGGTCCTGTTTTCAATAAACAAACCACGGGTATTGTAAACAAAAGGAGGGGTTAGAGTTTTCTCTGTAACCTATCGTGAGCTCGGATTTTGCAATATGCATGAAGTTAATTAACACTGTTATATAAAGTGGCTGATTTGATCAATAAATCGGAGTTGATGCTGATCAACAACAAGATGGGTCGTCTCCCTTTGCTTTCAATGGGTTTCCTTTCAGACAGAGCAGCTGGGGCTGCCCCTGCATCCCTGGCAGTGCCCAGGCCAGGCTGGAGCAGCCTGGCACAGTGGAAGGTGTCCCTGCCATCTTTAAGGTCCCTTCCAACTGAAACCATTCTGTAATTCTGTGACAACTTCTGCTTTGTGGTTATAAAGAGCTGTGGTTTAAAGTTTCATATTCCAGGTTGTATTTTCTGCATTCCTCAGGAAGGTTCAGTGAAATAAATCCATTCCTCCAGCAGGGAAATCGTCTGCACAAACCAATTTGTTAACCAGCTCACAAGTCTGAGGGATCTCAGGATGACCTGCACTGATTTACAGCAAAGGAGTCACAGCACAGCAAGGCCACAAAGGGGTTTCCCAGTGCCAGGATGCCCTGCTGGAGCCAAGGAATGCCCACATCGGTGGGAAAGGGGCACGGCAGCTCCTGTGCCCAGCAAGCACCAGGGCTCAGTGCGGCACAGCCCTCGGTGCCCAACGTTTGTGCAGTCTGAGCAGCTGGGAGGAGCTGAATCCATGGAATGGGGCACAAGGGACTGCTGGGGGTCATCCCTGAGCTCCACTGCGGCATCAGCTGAGACAACTGGAAAATGGCAAAGCCCAGCTACAGCCAGCAGCAGGCAAAGGTTTCTCTGGTTCAGAGAAAAAAAAAAAACTTTAAAAACTTATAAAAACTTTCCAGCACGTTGCTAAAGCTCACAGATAACTGTTCCAACCAATCACTAAAAGCACACAAACACCTGCTGCACACAATGCCTGCTTGACTGCTTTTTATTAACACACAAAACTCCATTATTAAGTTTAAAACCTTCTACTGTCTTTTTAAACATATTTTTCTGCAGTCTGAAGGTCTGTCTTAGCCAAGCCTAAAACTGAAGCTATTGCTTCATGTCCTTGCTGCACTGTTGTAACTTTTCTACTTTCAGACTCTGCAGTTAGCTCTGAGTTCTCTGCTCTTTGTGTTTCTGTCAGGATGTGAATTTCTGTCAGAACGTGAATTGCTTTCACAGCTCGCTCAAACTCTTCTTACCTTTGCTGTGTTCCCCAAACCTGCCTGGGCTCCACCCAATTATCTGAGTGCTCCTCTCGAAGGAGGAGCCCCTGGTTCTAAAACTGCAGCACTGGGAAATCCTGAGATCTTTTCAGAATAAAGACTGTCAGAAATATCTATCAGAGCATTAATTCAGCACAGTTAGCACTGGCTAATGGTACCAGAGATATTTACTGCAAAGGATAAACTCAGCTGACAAGAAAAAATTGAAAACCACATGTGTGGGGTGCAGTGGCACCTCTGGTTTAGGCTTCCAGCTATTCCAGAAAAATCTTCTCCTGTTCCAAACAGAAGGAGAGAAGTGAGTGTTCATTTTCTAAAATGGCAGGCAAACCCACAGGAAAGTCAGGGAAAAGTTATGAGGATTCTACACCTTAAGACACAAGACTCAAATACAAATTCAAGACTCAAATACAAACTCCAGACTCAAATACAAACTCCAAACTCAAACACTTCTCCAGACCTGAAGTTACAGAGGGATAAATGTCAGTGAGTTTGTAAAATAACTCTGCCTATTTCTACTGCCTTTATTTCTGTTTAAACTCATTAACTGCTTTACACTCATTCCAAAATTATCTCCAGATAATGTATTTATAGTAGAAAAAGCACATTATGAAACACCTTTTGCACTAATTGGGTTGGGAGATTAGAAAAGGGAAGGAGAAAGTTCTTGCAAAGTCAATCCAAGAAACATTTCCTTCACCACAGAGAGAGAATTTGGGTCCAGATCATCAAACCAGCCTTCAAGAAGATGCTTTTTAAAAATCTATGAAAATTCCTGAGGAGGACTGTCCAGCAATAATATAATTAATCCATGAGATGTTGGGGTGAGAGAAAACAAACAGCCAAAGACAACAGAAAAGGCCAAAGATGACAAAGAAGTAATCAAGAACATTCCCATGGGCAGCTGCAGTTTCAGTGCTGATTTTTAGTTCCAATTATGGCAGAAAGGAGGTGACAGGACAAGAGCCCAGTGTCCAGCTCACCATGGAACCCTGCTCAGGCCACCCCAGAAAAAGCAAATTCTGGAAAGGGAAGGGCAGGAAATCCTCCAACAACTCCTCTGCAGCTTGCTGAGGGCCCCTCTAAATAGAGCTGTCTACAGAAATCCTTGCTCAGAGCGGAGCTAAAAAAGGGGGAAGAGGTGGAAATTCTCCAAAGATCACCTCTGTTTGTCAGGAACTAGAAAAGGACAAGGACTTTGAAAACAAAATGGGTAAATAGGGCATTTTTCACACTGGAGAAAAGCTATTTCCAGCAAAATTGAAGGAAGTGATTTGTTAAAAATGCTCCTGCAGCCCCCAAGACAAAAAGAGGTTTGTCCCAAGCACTGGGTAACAATGAAATAAAGGAAGCATGAGAGACTCAGGAAAAATCAGCTCCACTCTGACCTTTTCAAGGTTATTTCTTTGAATTAATAGCTCAAAGGGGAAAAAACCCATCCAGACAGTAATTAACAGCTCTGTGGAGCTGCAAGATGAAATAATTCAGAACAGAAAGAAGGGGCACATTCAAACACATCACTGCTGAAGCAAAAAGGGGCTTTGGATCATTACTTCTTGAGTGAGGGGGCACCTTCAGCACGAAGATCTGGCTGTGTTATGGAGAGGGAGCAGCTGTAAAGTTATTTATAAGTGAGTCTGAGCAGAGGGAGAGGTGCAGAGCAGGGCACGAGCTCCCAGTGGCATTCCTGCATTCCTGGAGTGTGTCCCGTGTGCCCTGCCAGGGAGCACAGCTGGAGCCCTGCACGGCCCCAGTGCCACCTTTGGGCACTGAGCAGGGACCACACTGCAGAGCAATTGAACCCAGAGCTGCTGGAATGGCGACAGCGCCACAGGGAGAACAACCCTGAGCTGCCCAAGCACGGAGGGACGGGCAAAGGGAGCTCCCACACAAACACAGCCAGGCTGTGACAGCTCCTGAGGGAGGATGGGGGTGAAAGGGACAGGAACAAAGCTCAGGGAATCCCAGAACCACCAAATCCCCCATGCAGTGCCAGCTGTGCCCCACGGGCACCTTGTGCCCAGCCCAGAGCACTCAGTGCCACCTCCAGGGCACACCTGCAGGGATGGGCACTGCAGAGCTCCCTGGGCAGCCCCTGCCAAGGCCTGAGCTCCCTTTCCATGGGCAAATTGCTGCTGCTGTCCCAGCTGAGCCTGCCCTGGCCCAGCCTGAGGCCGCTCCCTCTGCTCCTGTCCCTGTTCCCTGGAGCAGAGCCCGACCCCCCCGGCTGTGCCCTCCTGGCAGGGACTTGTGCAGAGCCACGAGGGCCCCTGAGCCTCCTTTGCTCCAGCCCCAGCCCCTTCCAGCTCCTCAGGGATTCTGCAGCCCCTTCCAGCTCCTCAGGGATTCTGCAGCCCCTTCCAGCTCCTCAGGGATTCTGCAGCCCCTTCCAGCTCCCTCAGGGATTCGGCAGCCCCTTCCCAGCTCCCTCAGGGATTCTGCAGCCCCTTCCCAGCTCCCTCAGGGATTCTCCAGCCCCTTCCAGCTCCTCAGGGATTCTGGAGCCCCTTCCCAGCTCCCTCAGACCCTCCTGGAGCTCCAGCCCCTTCCCTGTTCTTCTCCCAAGCACAGAGTTCCAGCTGTGCCCCCACAAAGGCCCCCTAAAACACTTCCCCAATTCTCTTCTTCCCTGGGAAGAAGGGGAAGTTCCCCACAAAGGATCCAGCAGTGCCGCAATGCAGCCCCAGAGCTGACAGGGCTTTGCTCAGAGCCCATGCAGTCGAAGCCAGGGTGCTCAGGGCTGCCCCAGACCCAGATGTTCCCACGGGAAGCACATCCCTCCCCTGTTCCTGCCCTCCAGCAGCAGCACAACATAACTGAGGTACAGAACACTGACCCCAAACACGGCTCATTATTGACACAGCCCTGTGGCAGCCAGCTGAGATCAGTTCTGCTCTCGTGTGTAGGAGCAGTGATGAACACACAGCGGGAGAGCAGCTCTCACAAGTTCAATTCTGGGCTGGTTGTGCAAGGCTGGGATCCAGACTGAGATTCCAGAATCCAAAACAGCCACAAGAACCACGGGGAGAGACAACTGCCAGGGGCTGCAGGGACAGCACCCAGGGAATGGCTGCCAGTGCCAGAGGGCAGGGCTGGGTGGGATCCTGGCAGTGAGGAATTGTTCCCTGGCAGGGTGGGCAGGGCTGGCATGGAATTCCATCCCTGGATCCCTGGCAGTGCCCAGGGCCAGGCTGGACATTGGGGACAGTGGGAGGTGTCCCTGCCATGGCAGGGGTGGCACTGGGTGGGCTCTGAGGCCCAACTCAAACCATCCCGTAATTCCATTCCACGGGAATGCCTTGTCCAATCCATGGGCATTCACATTCTCTACACACACAGAGACACAATTCTTTCTCCCAAGATTTTTCTGGGGAAGGCAGTGAGAACCTCAGAGAAGAAGAGAAAAATTCTCATCTCTATTCACTGCTCCTGCTGTTTTGCACATGTGGAATGTGTTACAGAAATTTCTTACCTGAAGTAATTTTTTAATTAGACACAGGTGAAAGTTGTTTTGATTGATTAGCCAATCACTCAAAGCTGTGTCTGACTGTCTGGAGACAGTCACAAGTTTTTCTTTAGTATAATACAGAATCTTTTAAGTATCTCTTTATTATAATTATAATGTAATATTAATGTAATATAGTATAGTTTTAATAAAGTGATTGTTCAGCATTCTGAATCATGGAGTCAGAGCACATTATTCACTGCATGGCGAATGCCCTGATATGAAAAGTCTTCAAAATATTTACTTGTGGAAGAGGTTTTACAGGAACTGCTGTGAGCCAGAGAGAATTCTGATCAGAGGATCCATGTTCACCCCTGAAAGAATTTCCTACCAAGGTCATTGACACAGAAACCAAGAAAGAAAGAAGGAGAAATAAGAGAAACTGCAACTCCCTGTTCCAATGAGTATTGGTTTGTCTTTCCTGACCAATGAGTAAAGTGTAAATTTATGAGTTTTGTGAGAATATATAGAAACCATCCATGCTAGAATAAAACCAGGTTTGAAGCCTTCTGAAAATGGAGTGTTGCTTTCTATTGTCTCCATCACAACTACAACATATATCCACTTCTTAATCCATATATCCACTTTCTCAAGAGAGAAAGAAGGGACATGTTCAAACACATCACTCCTGAAGCAAAAAGGGGCTTTGGATCATTATTTCTTGAGTGAAACCTTCATAATGTTAGAGTAGGAGCCTGATGTCAGCATCCCAGTCTTTTAAATATTCAAGGAAAAAAATATTTCTTTGGCCTGCTGGCTTGCTGACACACACACTGATCACCACAGCAGCACCGAAGGCAGGTGGAAATTGTACTTCAGTATGATTCCATCTTCACTGAAACTTTTCTGAGAAGACCAAAGAAGTCAAGATATTTTTACCTCACCCTGTACATTCCAGATATTGAAGGAGGTAAAGATAAAAGGTCAGTACAGAGAAAAAAAACAAAACAAAAGGAATGAATCTGTGTCAGCCTGTCTGTATTCCCTACTCAACATCTCAATCTAGAGTCAATCAGTGCCTATTAAAGATTCAGGTAAAGCAATTAAACAAGCCCAATTACTTTTTCTTTGAGCAACCAAGGCTTTGCTTCCAAATCTGTTCTGAAAGTCAAAGGGGCTGGAGCTGGGAAGGGCAGGGAACGGAGCTGGAAGGGGCTGCAGAATCCCTGAGGAGCTGGAAGGGGCTGCAGAATCCCTGAGGAGCTGGAAGGGGCTGCAGAATCCCTGAGGAGCTGGAAGGGGCTGCAGAATCCCTGAGGAGCTGGAAGGGGCTGGGGCTGGAGCAAAGGAGGCTCAGGGGCCCTCGTGGCTCTGCACAAGTCCCTGCCAGGAGGGCACAGCCGGGGGGGTCGGGCTCTGCTGCCAGGGAACAGGGACAGGAGCAGAGGGAGCGGCCTCAGGCTGGGCCAGGGCAGGCTCAGCTGGGACAGCAGCAGCAATTTGCCCATGGAAAGGGAGCTCAGGCCTTGGCAGGGGCTGCCCAGGGAGCTCTGCAGTGCCCATCCCTGCAGGTGTGCCCTGGAGGTGGCACTGAGTGCTCTGGGCTGGGCACAAGGTGGGCACGAGGCACAGCTGGCACTCCATGGCCTTGGAAATCTTTTCCAGCCCCAGGGATTTGGAGATTTTGGGATTTCCTGAGGTTTGTTCCTGTCTCTCTCACCCCCATCCTCTCTCAGGGGGCCCAGGCTGTGCTCCAGGAACAGGGACAGGAGCGGGATCAGCCTCAAGCTGGGCCACAGAGTTTTCCCTTCTGAGTCTCACCTGCACTTTCCTATCAGAAGGACCTCAAATTCTGCAGGCTGGAGTTTCTCCAGCAGAGCTGCTCACTCCTCAAGGCTCATGGAAATAAAAGAGGCAGCACTGCCCTGAACCCTGCATTTACTCCCCCCAGAAGAGCCAAATGCCACCTTTATCCAGGAGTGTCTTGGTGGCCCCTGCTCTGAGGCTGCTCCTCAGATGTTCCAGATGGTTTTTGGGGATTTGGTGTGGCCTTGGAGCCGGGATAACCCCAGGTGTGACTCCATGGGCTGGGCTGCAGCTGATCCAAGGCCCCAGCACTGTCACTGCTCCCTGATGCCATGTGCTGAAGGAACAGCCTGGTCACTGAGCACACACAAAGCTGGGGGAATGGTTTGGAACAGGCAGATTCTCCTCAGGGCATCTCCACAGCCTGTGAGACAATTTTGTTTATCATTTAATCCCACACTGGTCTGGGTCAGGAGGGACCTCAGAGCCCACCCAGTGCCAGCCCTGCCATGGCAGGGACACCTCCCACTGTCCCAGTGTCCAGCCTGGCCCTGGGCACTGCCAGGGATGCAGGGGCAGCCCCAGCTGCTCTGGGCACCCTCCCCAGCCCGCCAATGAAGGATTTTTTCCTAATTCCAATCTAAACTTTCCCTCCATCAGTTTGAAGCCGTCAGGTCTTGTCTTGTCACCACAAACTGTTGTAAAAACCTCTTGGAAGTTCCAATCTTATTTCTTCCTCCTTCATTTCAAATTCTCACCTTTTCCAGGTGAGAATTCCTGGTTTAATCCAGAATTCTATTCCAGGGCTGTGAATTGCCAACTCAGGCCTGCTCCCATTTAATTCCTGATTTTCTGCATCTCAATTCAACAGCTGCTCCTGGGATAGAAGAAAGAAAACCTTCCAGAAGGCTCCCTGCATCTATTGCTGTCATTTCAAAAGGAGAATAAAGGAGAATTCTGGAATATCCTGAGTGGGAGGGACGCCCAGGATCCCTGATGCAGCTCCTGGCACAGCCTGGGCATCCCTGGCAGCGCTGGCCAAGGGTTCCCGGAGCTGTGGCAGCCTCAGGGCCGTGCCCATTCCCTGGGCACAATTCCTCTGCAGTGAATTCCTGTGCAATGGCAGACCCTGCTCTGCAGGCCATGCCAGGGCTGTCTGTCCTTCCAGCACAAGCTGCAGTGCCCAGAGAGCCCACGGAAAGGGGCTGGGCAGCACAGGGAGGCTCCCGAGAAGCCAATCCTGAATTCCCACTGCAGCCACCCCACAGCGACTCCACTGAAGGATTAAAAAAAGATTCAAATAAACCCCTGATGGTTTTTTAATGCAAATTCCGAGTGCAGTGCAGGAAACACAGAAGGAGCTGTGTTTCCTGAAGACTTACAGGATACATTTGAATAGCTCGCACTTCAAATGTATGAGCTGGTGGCATTTTTGCATTAGGAGATCCAAATATATTCAAATCAAATCTCCAGAGTTGTGCTCTGTCACACAAGGGCCATTTACAGATTCCATGGGCCGCACTTTTCCAGCCACCCATCTGAAAAATGAATACCTGCAGTGTGCTTCTTCCATGCTTGGAAAAATCCATGATTTACACTTCCATTTCCAAGCATTAAACACTGAATTCCTGTTCACTGAGTGGGCACTTGGAAATTCCACGACAGAGTAGCTGAGTAACCACCAGCCTCATCTAGAAAGCTTTTGAATGTGGGAAATATATTCCAAAATGTAAAGGATTTTTCCAACGTGTTTCCACTCCTGCTGGGAATACACTCAAATGATCCAGAGTAAATTAATGATGATTTTGTCCTCACTTTGGGTACTCAAAAGGAAATAAACATTTTCAGACAGTATTTCATGGCAATTATTTTTCGATTCATCTAAAAATAAAATCGTTCCATTTGGAAAAACATTCCAACACCTGTGCCATCCATGATTTCCAACCAAACCAGCTGAGAGAAGAACAAAACCCTCTAAGAAAAGTCCAGAAATCTCTCTGCTTTGTTCAAAAATTGATATTTTGGAACAAAAGAATGTGAGCTGAGGAATCATGATGCTCATTTATCCCTAATCCACTGAAAGGGAAGGAAAATGTCCCTTCAAGGGCTTTCTCCAAGTCATCCTGAGAGACATTTCCCCAAATCATCAGAGAGCAGCCAAAAATTGGAATGTCTGGAGCCTCTTAGAAAATCTCCACCAGGAAAAAGGGTTAAAGGACAAGGGAGAAATGAAAGGTGTATTTGGCAGAGGCTGCAGGTTTGGGTTTTAATAACCAAACACCAAAGTGACAGGAAGGATTCCAAATGGCTCTGAGGCATTGCAAAGTGGATAAAAATCGTGGAGAAATAAAAATCCCAATGGATGGAGGGGTGCAGTGAGAGGGTCACCTCAGCTCTGAGGGATCCTGAGTTTCTGAACTGTAAAAATGGCTTTAAAAAGGTGCTCAAAAATGGCTTCAGGTGGATTTACCTGGAAGTGAGGCCTCACCCACTTTCCCAGGAAATTCCAGGTGTTTGAGCACCATTCCTTTACTCTGCTCTCCTCCCAAAGCAGGAGCTGAGCAGGGCAGCTCAGAAGAGCTGAACACAGAACACAGGGAGCAGCTTTCATTTATTAATAACAAAAATTCAACCTATTCCCCCTGGCCTGGCTGCTTTAATCCAGAATATCTCCATGCACGAGCTGCTCCCACAGGAACAGAAACCACCAACAAAGCCAACCCACAACAAACCAAAAAACCCAAACACAACCCAACTTCCTCTGCAGCTCCCTACAAATCCTGGATGCTTCACCTTTGGCAGAGACAGCTCTTGGCAAAGGAGTGGGAGCTGCAGAAAATGGGATTTGGCAGGCGTTCAATATTCAGCTCCACGTCTCTGACACAAAGCAGCTCCTTCCCAAGCCCAGGAGCTGCCCCAGCCATTTGGATCCACAGCCCACTGCCAGAAACTCCCCCAGGATTCACTCCAAGAATGCTGAAAGCTGCAATCCCTCACCCTCCTCACATTTTTGGTGGCATTTCTGGTTTCTTTGAGCCCTGTAACAGCAGAATAATGAACAGAGATGATGTTAAAACCATGGGAAGGAGTGGGAAAACCATGGAGGTTCTCACACTGCCAGGGATTTGCAGGGGCAAAGCAGAAACTGGAGATAATTACATTGACAACATGAAATAATTAATTAATCATCAGCCAGAAAAGAAGTATTTGGCCAATTTACTGCCTGTGAGGACACCGTTCACTGCCAGTTCCTCCCCAGCTCCCTGGATGATGCCAGCAGGAAAATTCAGGGAGAAGAGGGAAATTCAGAGAAAAGCCCTTCTGGCTGGTATTAAACGTTCCATTTATCTCAAAATCAGCATTTTTAGCAATGAGCAGCAATTTTTCACTTGCTCTTTTCCTGAGAGCTTTGCACAGGGTGTGCCATGAGGTGTGCAGGATGGAAAGCTGCCCCGTTTCTGCCAGCACAGGGTGCCCACTGCAGCCTGTCCTGGACTAATTCCTTCCCCTGCCTTTTCCAGAAGCGATCATGGCTGCACTCAGCTTTCCTGGCAAACATTTCTCACAGCCTGCAAGCTATGGAAAGCACAGGATATTCTCCTGGGCTGCCTTCTAACCGGGAATCTCTGTGCCTCTCTCTCTTTAGAGACAAAGAGCAGCTTTAATAACTTCATTCTACCAACTCTGATTGAATTATTTTTCCCCTAAATATCAGAACAAAACTTACGCATATCTTTCACCCTATTCCCTGCATATCCTGGTTTCTTGGAACTCCAGCCTTAGAAGCCTAAAACCAGGTGCCTTTTTTATTATTTTATTGAAAGGAAATGCAGAAAGAGCCTCCCTGAGCACTTGTATCACCTGTTCAATTCCGTTCTACTCTTGGAAGCCACAACACTACAAAGAGCTGTGTTACCTAGAGGGGCTGTGCAATAATTACAAGTTCCCTGAGACTCCG
Organism: Ammospiza caudacuta; assembly: GCF_027887145.1. NCBI lineage: Eukaryota > Metazoa > Chordata > Aves > Passeriformes > Passerellidae > Ammospiza > Ammospiza caudacuta. The sequence goes on along the minus strand of NC_080594.1, from coordinate 120,556,758 downwards.
TGGCTGACTGGTTCCCAAAATCCCTCAGGTGTCACTTAAAGCCAAGACAGAGCAGTGAGAGCAGCTCAGACCTGCCCCAAGCCCTGCTGAGCCCGGAGGGGCTGCTCCAATGAACCTTCAAAGCAGCTCCCAGCCCCTCATCTCCTCCTCTTTCCACAGGCAATGTGAGGGACCTTTGATCCCCGTGCACATCCCAGGTGGGGACACCAAAGCTCCCTGGGACATTTTCCACTCTGTTATACCTGGGCTGCTGCAATTCCACAGCAAACAAATCCTGCTCTCAGTGCCCAGAGCAGCTGGGGCTGCCCCTGCGTCCCTGGCACTGCCCAGGGCCAGGCTGGGCACTGGGGACAGTGGGAGGTGTCCCTGCCATGGCAGGGCTGGCACTGGGTGGGCTCTGAGGTCCCTCCATCCCAAACCATTCCATGATTCTGTGATTCATTCTAAGACCAAAACCCATTTCCAGTGTTGTAAAATGTTCCAAGTGAAGGTCAAATAATAAATCTGAGGGTGATAACACACTTGGAGGGAATTCCTAAGGTTTCAAAGGATCCCAAATTGATTTGGGTTGGAAGGGACATTAAAGATCATCTTGTTCCACCCCTGCCATGGCAGGGACAGCTCCCACTGTCCCCAGTGCCCAGCCTGGCCTTGGGCACTGCCAGGGATGCAGGGGCAGCCCCAGCTGCTCTGGGAATTCTATTTCAGACTCTCCCCACCTTCCCAGGTGCAAAATGTTCAGTGTGGAGCCATTCCCTGTGTGCTGTCCCTGCATCCCCTGGCAATTGTCTCTCTCCAGCTTTCCTGGGGCTCCTCCAGGCCCTGCAAGGCCACCCTGAGCTCAGCCCAAAGCTTCTCCTGTGCAGGTGAGCAATGCCAGCTGTGCCAGCCTTTCCTGCCAGCAGAGCTGCACAGACTGCTTCAGAATTTCTGTTTATGGCTTTTCTCAGCCCCCAGCCCTGTTTTGGAAAATCCCCCCACTCCTTTTTCCCCATGGAGGCAGAAAGGGCCCAAAGCTGCCAGGAGGGCTCAGCCCTGAGCTGTCGCTGCTGTGTCTGCAGCTGGTGCCACTCTCCAAGGTGTTTCTGAGGAACCTCATTAACTCCTGCAACAAGAACGCTGCAGTGAAAGGAAAAAGCTGTGCTGTGTGCTCAGCCCCCAGCAAACACTGCCAGCAGGGCACTGCCCCTCCCAGCAGCTGAGCTTCACCTCTGTTCCCAGCTGAGCTGGCTCTGACTGAAGCACTCCTTAAACCTGCAGTGCTCTGACGTGCCCGAGTGCTCTCCACAGGAACACCTGGCCGTGACTGAGAGCCCCTCTCAGCAGGCAGAGCTGCACTAACTCTGTTTCGCATTTTAAGCACCACAAACCAATCACTCCTCAAAGTGATCTGATCCAACAGCCTCTACCCTGACAGTGCCTGAAGCCAGCTCAGAAAATCCCAGCTGACATTTCCAGCCTGGCCAGCAGAGCAAGGAAAGAGCTGAAACTGCAATTCCAGTTCCACCTTCTGCAACCCCAACGTTACAGCAGGGCTGAAATGCCAAATTAGAGAGTCCAAATCAGCATTTGCAAGGCAAAGCCCTAAGCAGGACAGGCAGCAACAAAGGAGACTCAAATAACTGGGGGGGAGAGAGATTAAACAATAATTTACAAATACATGAAATAATTACAGTCAGAGCTCTCTGCTCATTAGTGAATTTGTGTCCCACATCCAATCTATTTTAAAAAATAAAGATTCTTCACTTTCAGGCTGGCACATGAAAATCTTGCAGCATTTCTTTGCTCATGGTGACTGTGTTTAATTTTTGGATGCAGCTCTTTTCCCCAAACCCTCATGGTCTGTCATGCTGGGTTTTGTTCTCCTTTCCCCTGGGCTGAGTTTATCCTCGGGCAGATTTTAAGGATAAATATAATGGTGATTAAACACTGAACTGGGGCACTTTAACCCAGGCTCAGCCCAGGACAGGGTGACACAGAAGGAGGATTTAGCTCTGCTTTCCAATTTACTGAGTGATCACCACCTCATTGCTGTCATTCCATCCGCTCCTCCCAGAAACAAGCATTTGTTACATTTATTTCTTCAGGAGTTTTTTAGATTTTACCTTTTCCAGCATCATTACTCACCAAGGCACTGGAAAGATGGATCTACCACAAATAACTGCAGGAGCTGATGCACAGTGAGAAACGAACACCTCCCAAAACCAGCCCCCACTGCCAGCATTGCTTCCCCAGCCCAAAGTGGTCCCTAAATAGCAGCAAGCCAGGTCACAGAATCACAGAATCACAGAAATTCTAGGTTGGAAGAGACCTTTACAATCATGTCCCAGCTCCTCCTCATGCCCCTGAATTCCACAGCTCAGTGGGGCTGGATTGCACTCTTGATTTATCTTTATTTATCTTTATTCCTGCACTGACAACTCCACAGAACCTGCCAGAGACAGTCACTGGAATAATTTGAATTTAACCCAAATCCACCCCCCCACCAGGGCTGGAGGGACAGGACACAGAATGGCCTCAGCTGGAGGGCAGGGCGGGATGGGATTTTGGGAATTTGGGAAGTTTTGGGAATTAGGGAGGGCTGGGATGGAATTCCCAGAGCAGCTGGGGCTGCCCTGCATCCCTGGCAGTGCCCGAGGATGGATATTGGGACAGTGGGAGGTGGCAGTGAGAGCACCCTGAGCTCCTCTGTCCCAAACCGTTCTGATTCCGTGCAACAAAAACCTCACTCAGCTGTCGCAGACATTTCTCCACAGAAATCCTTTCTTTCACATTTCTGCGTCTTCGGGAGGCCAGGGGCCCCCGAAGAGAAGGTAAACAATTGTTATCAGCTGCTGTGGAATGCAATAGGATTCACCTTGATTGGCTCATTTTCTATGTTTATAATTAAGAGCCAATCACCAGTTCAAGCCAGGGGACTGAGTCCTTGGCCACAACTTTGTTGTGGGTTCTTTTCTATCTATTCTTAGCTTAGCTAGCAGCTCTGCAAACCTCTCTCTATATTCTATTTAGTATCACTATAATGTATTATATCATATATTAATAAATCCAGCCTTCTGATCAAGATACAAGATTCACCGTCTCTCTCTCACCAGCAGCGACCGACACAGGTCGCAGTAACACTCAGCATTTCCAGATCTCCTGTGAACCACTGAAGGGATTCCCAGCAGTGCCTAGGAATGATTCAGCTGCTCATTATTTACCCTGGTTCATTAATTCACTCTGATTAACAAACACTTTGCAGCCATTCTGTGCTTCCCACACACCTTCAGCTCTGTATCATCTCTGGAGTCAGAGGTTTAGGATTTTTTTTTTGCTTTTCCTGTTTAACTGCCATTTCTGAAAAGTAAAAAAAATTAAATAAAAAAATTCCAACAGGTAAGGCAGCTGTACCTGAAGTGTTTTCCTAAATTTTTATGGTGCTTTTCCAGCTGTCCCACTGAGTGAAGATGTGACATAATCCCATCGGAGCAGGATGAAAAGTCTGATGAGGCTCACCCAAGCTTGGCTGATAGTTTAATTGCCTTCAGCACCTCTGGGCATTGCAGGTCTTTACAAGAACAAGAAGATGGAGGAATCTGGTCTCAGCTGTACTTGCTTTGCATATTATGTGTTGGTCCAAGGGAATAAAGAAGCAAAGTCAAGCAGGAACTTAAAAGTAGTGTGTATTAAGGATTCCCTGACAAAGGCACTTGTCGCAGACATCTTTTATGAAAAATCCTTTCCTTAGGATTTTTCCTCCTGAGAAGCTGGGAGGCCTCAGGAACAAAATGTAAACATTGATTATCTGCTGCTGTGGAATGCAACAGGTGCATCTGTGAAAAATGATCATGAAAAATGCAGCTGTGTTATGCCAAAACTAGGACTTGAGGGAGAGCAAAGATAAGGATGGAAACAGCAGGTGTGTCTGGGGTTGGTTCCATTTCCAGTTCCTTCTAACATGACAGCAGGCTTTGTTTCACTCCAATATTAAAGATATCACCCCAGGCAAGCAGAAGTGACGTGTTCATCCTCTGACACATCCCCCGTGACTAAGGGAAAAACAAAAGGAAATCAAAAATCCAACTTGAACACAGGAGCTGCTCAGAGCAGGCTGCTGTTCCCGTGGGCTTTAAAGAATGACATTTTCCACTGCACTCACACAAGGAAGAATGGAAGAGAAACTTCCAAAATATTTTCTAAGAATGTTCTGGGAGGGTAGGAAAAAACTCAGAGCAATTACAAGAAGTTTCTGCATTTCAAAGAACAAAACAAGTGCACCTGGAATTTTCAAAAGGATTTCAAAAGCACTACTAAAAGTCATGGAATGGTTTGGTTGGAAGAGACTTAAAAGATCATCTAATTCCAAACCTCTGATAAAATAATAAAAGATAATAATAAAGATAATAAAAGACAATAAAAGGAGCCACAGAAGAGCCTGGAATTTATCCCAAATCTGCTGCATTTCTGGTGAGGTTAATGTAATTATCTTAGCCATTAATTAGTGCCATTTAAAGCTGTTCAGGTACATAACAACAGAGCTCTGAGGGTGCATTTTATTTCTTGATTTATTCAGATGGCAAGAACCCACCTGCTTTGATTAAAGGGGCAAAAAAATCAGCATTAGAAAATAAATCTCTGAAAATATTTTAAATTTCTCAGTATTCCAGGCAGTGATTTTTGGGTTAGGAACTCCCACTTGCTGAAGGCCAACAGAGTTCTGCATCTCCTACCAAATTCAGGCAGAGAAATGTCTGGAAGTGCCTTTTTCCCAGCAGGGGAGATAAAACAAACATCCCTGCAGGTAAAACTGATAAAACAAACATCCCTGCAGGTAAAACTGATAAAACAAACATCCCTGCAGGTAAAACAGATAAAACAAACATCCCTGCAGGTAAAGCAGATCAAACATCCCTTCAGAGCAGTGGGAAGCTCACAATTGCACTTTGGAAGGAACAGATTCAGGACCAGCCTCTCCTGACAGCAGCTCCAGAGGAGAATTCCTGCACTTCAGCTGCTCTGAGCTTTGGGGTCGGGATAAATCCCTGCAAAACTCCCAAATTTGGGTTTATTTGTACTTTACACGGATTCTAGGCCTTCCCCAAGGGGGATGTGGGAATTTTTTTGGGGTGGTTTTTGCTGATCTCACCTGCCCTGAGCTGGTTTTTCTGTGGTTCACAACCCCAGGCAGGAGCTGCTCATTCTTTCCACTGCCCATCCCTGCAGCTGCTTCATCCTGGAGCCCCAGAAATTCAAATTTCATCAGAGTTTCCGTGAGCCAGGCAAGGCTGGTCCCAGCTGGATGGCACCAAGGGCCAAGGAATCTGCACAGGAATGGGCAAAACCACCCCAGGGATGGGCAAAACCAGCCCAGGGATGGGCAAAAACAGCTCAGGGATGGGTAAAACACCCAGGGATGGGCAAAAACAGCCCAGGTGGGGCAAAACAGCCCAGGGATGGGCAAAACCAGCCCAGGGATGGGCAAAACACCCAAGGTGGGGCAAAAACAGCCCAGGGATGGGCAAAACCAGCCCAGGGATGGGCAAAACACCCAAGGTGGGGCAAAAACACCCCAGGAATGGGCAAAACACCCCAAGGATGGGCAAAACACCCCAGGAATGGGCAAAAACACCCCAGGGATGGGCAAAACACCCAAGGTGGGGCAAAACCAGCCCAGGGATGGGCAAAAACAGGCCAGGGATGGGCAAAACACCCCAGGGATGGGCAAAACACCCAAGGTGGGGCAAAACCAGCCCAGGGATGGGCAAAAACAGCCCAGGTGGGGCAAAACCAGCCCAGGAATTCCCACTGATTCCCTCTCCTAAAGTTCTGCTTCAGAAACTCTTTCTCGTTATTTAATATCACAGCCTGCGAGAAATGGACATTGCAGTTCTTACTTCATCATCTTTTTCTGTAGTAATGGATATTTTCATTCTTATTTCATCATTTTTTTCCAGAGTAATGGACATTTTCATTCTTATTTCATCTTATTTTTCCACAGTAATGAACATTTTAATTCTTATTTCCTACTTCCATAGCAATGGACATTTTCATTCTTATTTCATCTTATTTTTCCACAGCTATGGACATTTTACTTCTTATTTTCTATTTCCATAGCAATGGACACTTTAATTCTTATTTCATCTTCTTTTTCCATCGTAATGGACATTTCAGTTCTTATTTCATCACTTTTTTCCACAGTAATGGACATTTTAGTTCTTATTTCCCATTTCCACAGTATTTGACATTTTAGTTTTTATTTCATCACCTTTTTAACAGTTAACAGAAATTTTAGTTCTGATTTTCTTTTTCCACAGCAATGGACATTTTAATTCTTATTTCCTATGTCCATAGTAATGGAAATTTTAATTCTTATTTCATCTTCTTTTTCCGCAGTAACGGAAATTTTAATTCTTATTTTCTATTTCCATAGTAATGGGCATTTTAATTCTTATATTCTACTACCATAGTACTGGATATTTTAATTCTTATTTCCTACTTCCATAGTATTGGACTTTAGTTCTTACTTCATCACCTTTTTCCACAGCAATGGACATTTTAATTCTGATTTTCTATGTCCATAGCAATGGACACTTTAATTCTTGTTTCATCTTATTTTTCCACAGTAATGAACATTTTAATTATTATTTTCTATGTCCATAGCAATGGACATTTTCATTCTTACTTTCTATGTCCATAATACTGGAAATTTTAGTTCTTATTTCACATTCTTTTTCCACAATAACGGAAACTTCAGTTCTGGTTTTCTATTTCCATTGTAATGGACACTTTAATTCTTATTTCATCTTATTTTTCCACAGTAATGAACACTTTAATTATTATTTTCTACTTCCACAGCAATGGACATTTTCATTCTTATTTCTTATGTCCATAATACTGGAAATACAATAATGGAAATTTCAGTTCTGGTTTTCTATTTCCATTGTAATGGACACTTTAATTCTTATTTCATCTTATTTTTTTTTTCCACAGTGGGAGAAATGGGACAATGAAAGCCCACAGACCCCATTCACCACCTCATTTTTAGTATTAGCACCCCCAAACATTTTAGGGCAGTGACTTCCATCCTTTAATTATGCATCACAGCCACAAAAAAAATTCAATGTATTTTAGAGCTCTGTCCCACGTTCAGTGTCAATGAACACAGCCCATACTTCAATCACTGCCAGAATATTTCTGTGTTTGATGAGGGAAAAAAGCACCCGGTGAACAAGAGATAAAACCCCAATGAAAAGATCCCCGAATGGCCACTGAGAAAGGGCTTCAGAAATCAGTAAATGACAAATAAAGCCCAGAACTACCCAAAGCCCAGAATTAATTAATTAACCAAACCCCAGAATTAATTACCCAAACCCCAGAATTACCCAAATACCAGAATTACCCAAACCCCAGAATTAATTAACCAAACCCCAGAATTAATTACCCAAACCCCAGAATTAATTAACCAAAGCCCAGAACTAATTAACCAAACCCCAGAATTAATTAACCAAACCCCAGAACTAATTAACCAAACCCCAGAATTAACCAAACCCCAGAATTAATTAACCAAACCCCAGAATTAATTAACCAAACCCCAGAATTAATTAACCAAACCATAGAATTAATTACCCAAACCCCAGAATTAACCAAACTCCAGAATTAACCAAAACCCCAGAATTAATTAACCAAACCCCAGGATTACCCAAACCCCAGAATTAATTACCCAAACCCCAGAATTAATTAACCAAACCCCAGAATTAATTAACCAAACCCCAGAATTAATTACCCAAACCCCAGAATTAATTAACCAAAGCCCAGAATTAATTACCCAAACCCCAGAATTAATTAACCAAAACCCCAGAATTAATTAACCAAAGCCCAGAATTACCCAAACCCCAGAATTAATTAACCAAACTCCAGAATTAACCAAACCCCAGAATTACCCAAACCCCAGAATTACCCAAACTCCAGAATTAATTAACCAAACCCCAGAATTAACCAAACCCCAGAATTAACCAAAACCCAGAATTAACCAAACTCCAGAATTAACCAAAGCCCAGAGTTAATTAACCAAACTCCAGAATTAATTAAGCAAAGCCCAGAATTAATAAACCAAAGCCCAGAATTAATTAACCAAACCCCAGAATTACCCAAACCCCAGAATTAACCAAACCCCGGAATTAATTAACCAAAGCCCAGAATTAATTAACCAAACCCCAGAATTAACCAAAGCCCAGAATTAATTAACCAAAGCCCAGAATTAATTAACAAAAACACCAGAATTAATTAACCAAACCCCAGAATTAATTACCCAAACCCCAGAATTACCCAAACCCCAGAATTAACCAAACTCCAGAATTAACCAAAGCCCAGAATTAATTAACCAAACCCCAGAATTAATTAACCAAACCCCAGAATTAACCAAAACCCAGAATTAATTAACCAAACCCCAGAATTAATTAACCAAACCCCAGATTTACCCAAACCCCAGAATTAATTACCCAAACCCCAGAATTAACCAAACCCCAGAATTACCCAAACCCCAGTATTAATTAAGCAAAGCCCAGAATTAATTAACCAAAGCCCAGCAGGTCCCTGGAGCATCCTTGGGGTCCCCTCCAAGCCAAGCCAGGATTTTCTGTTTCCACCCAGGAACACCCCCAGACTTCACTGCAATTTCTGATTAAACATTAAAGAACTAAAAACCCCAAAAAACCCAGAAGCATTAAAACCTCAATGAAATATACGTCACAATTCAATATATGCATTTGCTTCATTGTTTTTTAATTATTTCCCTCATTTTTGGTTCTCCTCACCTTCTGTTACGACACAGAGTAACGTTATTTATCAATAATCAATATTATTTATAAATGGACCAACAGTGCCTGTTGGAAGCCGAACATGCACAGCAATAACCTGGCCCAGGATTCAGCCCTGCTGCTCTCACTGCAGCCTGCTGTGCCTGCACACTGCTGCCACTGCTGCCACTGAGAATTATTCACTGATGGCCTGAGGGCTCTGGGCTCAGCTGCACCTCCGCAGCAATGAAAACTTCCCCAGGTGGCCCCTGAGAAATGCTGAATAAATAAATAAACAAATAAATAAATAATAAACACAAATAAAGCCCAGAATGCACCAAACCCCAGAATGCACCAAAGGCAGGTCCCTGCAGCATCCCTGGGGGCCCTCCCCAGGATTTTCTGTTTTCACACAGGAACAACCCCCGGACCCCACTGCAGTTTCTGATTAAACATTGAAAAATAAACAACATTTTAAAAAGCTATAGAAGCAGAAAATAACCCCAGAAGCATTAAAAGTACTGTCACAATTCAATATATGAAATAGTTAAAAAACCATGAAGCAATTTCCCTCATCTTCAGTTCTCCTCACCTTCTGTTACGACACCAAGTAATGTTATTTATCAATAATCAATATTATTTATAAATGGATCAACACTGCTTATTAGAACCCGAACATGCACAGCAATAACCTGGCCCAGGATTCAGCCCTGCTGCTCTCACTGCAGCCTGCTGTGCCTGCACACTGCTGCCACTGCTGCCACTGAGAATTATTCACTGATGGCCTGAGGGCTCTGGGCTCAGCTGCACCTCCGCAGCAATGAAAACTTCCCCAGGTGGGCCCTGAGAAATGCTGAATAAATAAAGAAATAAATAACAAACACAAATAAAGCCCAGAATGCACCAAAGGCAGGTCCCTGCAGCATCCTTGGGGTCCCATCCCAGGATTTTCTGTTTTCACACAGGAACAACCCCCGGACCCCACTGCAATTTCTGATTAAACATTGAAAAATAAACAACATTTTAAAAGCTATAGAAGCAAAAAAAAACCCAGAAGCATTAAAAGTACTGTCACAATTCAATATATGTATTTGCTTCATTGTTTTTTAATTATTTCCTTCATCTTCAGTTCTCCTCACCTTCAGTTAAAACACCAAGAAATATTACTTATTAATAATCAATATTATTTATAAATTAAAACCTGAATAAACCACTGAATGAACTGCTGCAGCAATAACCTGACACAGAATTAAACTTTTGGGGCTAAAATGACTTTATCATTTAATCCTGCTCTGCATGGGACAGATCAGTGACTGCTGATAATAATAATTAAAAAATAAATTAAAAAGTGACTGCTGAAAATAATAAATAAAAAAATAAATCAAAAAGTGACTGCTGATAATAATAAATAAAAATAAATTAAGAAGTGACTGCTGATAATAATAAATAAAAATAAATTAAAATGTGACGGCTGATAATAATAAATAAAAATAAATTAAGAAGTGACTGCTGATAATAATAAATAAAAATAAATTAAGAAGTGACTGCTGATAATAATAAATAAAAAATAAAAGTGACTGCTGATAATAATAAATAAAAAATGCCCAGATGTGCATTTTGGAACATTTTGGTTCATCCTGGGTGCAGCCCTGGCTGGGCTCTGGTGCTGCCCAAGGTGCATCTATGGAGGCTTTAAAAAATATTTATTAAAAGATTTATTACATTTTATTTTAATAAACTATCAAAATTTATGATTAAATTATTAATTTCTTATAGTATTATAACATAATAATATATAATCTGTTATGTGGTGTCATAATAATTTATCACTAAATTATTATTTAGTCTTTATAATTTAAATAAATAATAAGACTAAATAATAAATAATATTATTTTAAATAAATAAATACATAAATTCCTAAATAATAATATATAAATAATATTATTTATAAATGTTTATGCCATTTATAAACATGATTTATATATTATAAATAATATTTTTTTTTAATAATAAATCCCTGCTCCAGCTCAGCCTTCCTAAGGATTTCAGCAACATTTTCCTCAATTTCCCTTTGGTTTTCCAGGAAAATGAAATTGTGAATTCTGGGATCTTCCCTCCACACTCTGAGCTCTGGATAGCAGGGAAATCTTTTTTTTAATATTTCCAACAATATTTTTATCTCCAATATTGAAATCTCCAATATTTTGTTAATATCTGCAACCTCAAACCCATCCATGGCAATTTTCCAACACTGCTTTTCCAGGTTCAGGTATTTTATTCTATTTTTGGTATTTTTGAGGCACCCAACAACCACCTTGTGCAGCAAGAGTTATTCAAATATTTAAATAAATATATAAATATTATCTATTTCCATTTTTATCTTTACCTATAAAAGTTTGTTTGAAGTACTGATCAGCAAAAAATCGACAAAAAATTGACCAAAAAAAAATCGGGGTTAAAAGGACCAAAAAAACCCAGGAAAGGGGAGAAATTCCTGTGGGAAAAATTTGAATGAAATTCTGATTTTTGGACCTAAAAATTGGCAAAATATTCCCAAATATCCAAAAAAAAAATCCCCAAAATTTTCTGAGGACTCCAAGGAGTGGATTTTTGACGCAGCAGTAACGGTGACACAGAAATGATTATTTTGGAGACAGAAGGTCCCGGTGTGGCACAAACCTCAAATCACTCGCACAAGTTCCATTGAAAACCTCACAGTGGAAGAATTCTCATTTTTCCGGAGTGGTTTTAGGGTTCAAAGCAAATCCAGATTATTGAGAGGGGACTGAAAGCACCCTCTGAACCCTGAGATTTACTGGGAAACCAGAAGCATTCAAATCTAGAAACAGCCACAAAAATTGAGATTTTTTAATTTTTTTTGGAAACCAGAAGCATTCAAATCTAGAAACAGCCACAAAAATAGATTTTTTTTCTTTTTTTTTTGGAAACCAGAAGAATTCAAATCTAGAAACAGCCACAAACATTGAGATTTTTTGGGGTTTTTTTGGAAACCAGAAGCATTCAAATCTAGAAACAGCCACAAAAATTGAGATTTTTTTGGTTTTTTGGAAACCAGAAGCATTCAAATGTAGAAACAGCCACAAAAAAATTGAGATTTATTTTCTTTGGAAACCAGAAGCATTAAATCTAGAAACAGCCACAAAAATTGAGATTTTTTTTTTTTTTGGAAACCAGAAGCATTCAAATCTAGAAACAGCCACAAAATTGAGATTTATTTTTTTTTTTGGGAACCAGAAGCATTCAAATCTAGAAACAGCCACAAAAATTGAGATTGATTTTCTTTGGAAACCAGAAGCATTCAAATGTAGAAACAGCCACAAAAATTGAGATTGATCTTCTTTGGAAACCAGAAGCATTCAAATCTAGAAACAGCCACAAACATTGAGATTGATTTTCTTTTTTTGGAAACCAGAAGCATTCAAATCTAGAAACAGCCACAAAAATTGAGATTTTTTTGGTTTTTTGGAAAGCAGAAGCATTCAAATGTAGAAACAGCCACAAAAATTGAGATTGATTTTTTTTTTTTTTTTTTTGGCAGAGAAAGAATGAAAACCCTCAAAACAGATGCAGGTGCCAATAATTCATTTTATATTCCCATGAGGGAAACTTGGCCAAAATCAGGGCTGTGGTGAAAAAATCTCTAAATGTAAAACCACTTTTTTATTTTTATAGCAATCAGCTTTTAAACTGTTTTGGTTTTAATCTAAGGAGCTTCAAAAAGGTGAGGTAAAGGGATTCCAAGGCAGGAAGAGATTAGCAGGAAATTCAGATTCTTCAGTATTTCCTCAATATTTCCTCAATATTTCCTCAATATCTCTTCAATGTTTCCTTAATATTTGCTTAATATTTCTTCAATATTTCCTCAATATTTCTTCAATATCTCTTCAATATTTCCTCAATATTTCCTCAACATTGCCTCAAAATTTCCTTAATATTTCTTCAATATTTCCTTAATATTTCTTCAATATTTTTTCAATATTTCCTCAATATTTCCTCAATATTTCTTCAATATTTCCTTAATATTTCCTCAATATCTCTTCAATATTTCCTCAAGATTCCCTTAATATTTCTTCAATATTTCCTCAATATATCTTCAATATTTCTTCAATTTCTTCAATATTTCCTCAACATTGCCTCAAAATTTCCTTAATATTTCCTTAATATTTCTTCAATATTTCCTTAATATTTCCTCAATATTTCCTTAATATTTCCTCAATATTTCTTCAATATTTCCTCAATATTTCCTTAATATTTCCTCAAGATTTCCTCAAGATTTCAAGATTTCTTCAAAATTTCCTCAATATCTCTTCAATATTTCCTCAATATTTCTTCAATATTTCCTCAATATCTCTTCAATATTTGCTTGATATTTCCTCAGTATTTCTTCAATATTTCCTCAGTATTTCCTCAAAATTTCCTCAGTATTTCCTCAACATTTCCTTAATATTTCCTCAACATTGCCTCAAAATTTCCTTAATATTTCCTTAATATTTCTTCAATATTTCCTTAATATTTCCTCAATGGTTCTTCAATATTTCTTCAATATTTCCTCAATATATCTTCAATATTTCCTCAAGATTTCAAGATTTCTTCAAAATTTCCTCAATATCTCTTCAATATTTGCTTAATATTTCCTTACTATTTCTTCAATATTTCCTCAATATTTCCTCAATATCTCTTCAATATTTCTTCAATATTTCCTCAACATTTCCTCAATATTTCCTCAACATTTCCTCAACATTTCAGTTTTCCAGGGAAGTTTTCCCAGAGAAAAGCTGTTCCACGGCAGAACTGCCTGCTCTCAGTTTCTCTGTGAATTTACGTTGTTAATTATGGAAAATTTGCTGCTGCGTTCATTAATTTGCAGAAATGAGCAGATTAAGGTAATTATCACACAGCCATTCAAGGCAGAAGCGACTTTCCCAGCAGAGCCACCATGGAAATAGGACAAAACGTGGTGTGAAATATGGAGACAGGTTCAAAATCTGATTTTTAAACGCCGAAAACGTCCCCAAGCGCCACATCCAGCGCCCCTGAACGCGCTGGGATGGAAACTGCAGCGCTCAAACCCCAGCGACATTTCCATGGAATTTCAGGGAAAATTGTCCCAGCCCGAATCTCTGCCAGCCCTAAAGCCAGAGATTTTCAGAGAAATTCAGTTTTTACAGGAACAATTGGTGCCGCTCTCGGCCCTCAGAGAAGGGAAATGCAAACTGGATTTGGGGTTTGGTTAGGGTTGGCATTCAATGTGTGAGACAGGATTTTATGCTTATTAGTTTTTATTTATATCACAGTTATTATAATTTATTTATATTTAAACTGTGAGTTTTACAGTATTTTATTGCAATTTGGTTGGTTTTTTCATAAGGATTTTAAGGATAAATTAATTAAGAAATGATGCTTGAAGAGGAAATGCAAACTGGATTTGGGGTTTGGTTAGGGTTGGCATTCAATGTGTGGGATGGGATTTTTATTTATTAGTTTTTATTTATATTACAGTTTCCCAAACTGTGAATGTTACAGTATTTGATTTTCATAAATTAGAGCTGTATTCCTATAAGGGTTTTGAGGAGAAATTGTTTCATTAAGAAATGATATTAAGGGGAAATGGAAACTGGATTTGGGGTTTGGTTAAGGTTGGGATTCAATGTGTGAGATGGGATTTGTTGTTTATTAGTTTTTATTTATATTACAGTTTCCCAAACTGTGAGCTTTATAGTATTTCATTTCCATAAATTACAAATGGAGCTGTATTTTTATAAAGGTTTTCAGGATAAATTGTTTCATTAAGAAATTATACTTTGAGGGGAAATGGAAACTGGATTTGGGTTTTGTTTTGTTAAGGTTGGGATTCAATGTGTGAGATGGGATTTTATGCTTATTAGTTTTTATTTATATCACAGTTATTATAATTTATTTATATTTAAAACTGTGAGTTTTACAGTATTTTATTGCAATTTGGTTGGTTTTTTCATAAGGATTTTAAGGATAAATTAATTAAGAAATGATGCTTGAAGAGGAAATGCAAACTGGATTTGGGGTTTGGTTAGGGTTGGGATTCAATGTGCGAGATGGGATTTTTTATTTATTAGTTTTTATTTATATTACAGTTTCCCAAACTGTGAGTTTTATAGTATTTTATTTCCATAAATTACAAATGGAGCTGTATTTTTATAAAGGTTTTCAGGATAAATTGTTTCATTATGATACTTTGAGGGGAAATGGAAACTGGTTTTGGGTTTTGTTTAGGTTGGCATTCAATGTGTGAGACAGGATTTTATGCTTATTAGTTTTTATTTATATCACAGTTATTATAATTTATTTATATTTAAAACTGTGAGTTTTACAGTATTTTATTTTCATAAATTACCAATGCAATTTGGTTGGTTTTTTCATAAGGATTTTAAGGATAAATTAATTAAGAAATGATGCTTGAAGAGGAAATGCAAACTGGATTTGGGGTTTGGTTAGGGTTGGGATTCAATGTGTGGGATGGGACTTTTTATTTATTAGTTTTTATTTATATTACAGTTTCCCAAACTGTGAGTTTTATAGTATTTCATTTCCATAAATTACAAATGGAGCTGTATTTTTATAAAGGTTTTCAGGATAAATTGTTTCATTATGATACTTTGAGGGGAAATGGAAACTGGCTTTGGGTTTTGTTTTGTTAAGGTTGGCATTCAATGTGTGAGATGGGATTTTATGCTTATTAGTTTTTATTTATATCACAGTTATTATAATTTATTTATATTTAAACTGTGAGTTTTACAGTATTTTATTGCAATTTGGTTGGTTTTTTCGTAAGGGTTTTAAGGATAAATTAATTAAGAAATGATGCTTGAAGAGGAAATGCAAACGGGATTTGGGGTTTGGTTAGGGTTGGCATTCAATGTGTGGGATGGGATTTTTTATTTATTAGTTTTTATTTATATTACAGTTTCCCAAACTGTGAGTGTTACAGTATTTGATTTTCATAAATTAGAGCTGTATTCCTATAAGGGTTTTGAGGAGAAATTGTTTCATTAAGAAATGATATTAAGGGGAAATGGAAACTGGATTTGGGGTTTGGTTAGGGTTGGGATTCAATGTGTGAGATGGGATTTGTTGTTTATTAGTTTTTATTTATATTACAGTTTCCCAAACTGTGAGTTTTATAGTATTTTATTTCCATAAATTACAAATGGAGCTGTATTTTTATAAAGGTTTTCAGGATAAATTGTTTCATTATGATACTTTGTGGGGAAATGGAAACTGGTTTTGGGTTTTGTTTAGGTTGGCATTCAATGTGTGAGACAGGATTTTATGCTTATTAGTTTTTATTTATATCACAGTTATTATAATTTATTTATATTTAAAACTGTGAGTTTTACAGTATTTTATTTTCATAGATTACCAATGCAATTTGGTTGGTTTTTTCATAAGGATTTTAAGGATAAATTAATTAAGAAATGATGCTTGAAGAGGAAATGCAAACGGGATTTGGGGTTTGGTTAGGGTTGGGATTCAATGTGTGAGATGGGATTTTATGCTTATTAGTTTTTATTTATATCACAGTTATTATAATTTATTTATATTTAAACTGTGAGTTTTACAGTATTTTATTGCAATTTGGTTGGTTTTTTCATAAGGATTTTAAGGATAAATTAATTAAGAAATGATGCTTGAAGAGGAAATGCAAACTGGATTTGGGGTTTGGTTAGGGTTGGCATTCAATGTGTGGGATGGGATTTTTTATTTATTAGTTTTTATTTATATTACAGTTTCCCAAACTGTGAATGTTACAGTATTTGATTTTCATAAATTAGAGCTGTATTCCTATAAGGGTTTTGAGGAGAAATTGTTTCATTAAGAAATGATATTAAGGGGAAATGGAAACTGGATTTGGGGTTTGGTTAAGGTTGGGATTCAATGTGTGAGATGGGATTTTGTGTTTATTGGTTTTTATTTATATCACAGTTATTATAATTATTTCTATTTAAAACTGGGAGTTCTATAGAATTTTATTTTCATTAATTAAAAATTGAGCTGTATTTTTGTATGGGTTTTAAGGATAAATTGTTTCATTAAGAAATGATTCTAAGGGAAAATGGAAACTGGATTTGGGGTTTTTGGTTAAGGTTGGCATTAAATGTGTGAGATGGGATTTTGTGTTTATTGGTTTTTATTTATATCACAGTTATTATATTATAATTTATATTTAAAACTGAGTTTTATAGTATTTTATTTTCATTAATTACAAATGCAGGGGTTTTATAAAGATTTTAAGGATAAATTGTGTCATTAAGAAATGCTACTTTAAGGGGAAATGCAAACTGGATTTGGGGTTTTTTTGTTAAGGTTGGGACTAAATGTGTGAGATGGGATATTTTATTTATATCACAGTTATTATATTACTTATATTTAAAACTGTGAGTTTGACAGCATTTTATTTTCATTAATTGTAATGGAATTGTATTTTTATAAAGATTTAAGGAGAAATTGTTTCATTAAGAAATGATGCTTGCAGGGGAAATGGAAAATGGCTTTGGGTTTTTTGTTAAGGCTGGGATTAAATGTGTGAGATGGGATTTTTTATTTATTGGCTTTTATTTAGATCACAGTTATTATATTGTAATTATTTCTATTTAAACTGTGAGTTTTATAGAATTTTATTTTCATTAATTAAAAATGGAGCTGTATTTTTATAAGGATTTTAAGGATAAATTGTTTAATTAAGAAATGACACTTTTAAGGGGAAATGGAAAATGGTTTTGGGGTTTTGGTTAAGGTTGGGATTCAATGTGTGAGATGGGATTTTTTTATTTATTAGTTTTTATTTATATCACAGTTATTACATTATAATCTTAATTTATATTTAAAACTGTGAGTTTTATAGTATTTTATTTTCATTAATTACAAATGCAATTTGGTTTTTTTTATAAGGGCTTTAAGGATAAATTGTTTAATTAAGAAATGACACTTTAAGGGGAAATGGAAACTGGATTTGGGGTTTTTTGGTTAAGGTTGGGATTAAATGTGTGGGATGGGATTTTTTATTTATTAGTTTTTATTTATATTACAGTTTCCCAAACTCTGAATGTTATAGTATTTTATTTCCAAAAATTAAAAATGAAGTTGTATTTTTATAAGGGTTTTCAGGATAAATTGTTTAATTAAGAAATGATATTTAAATTATTTTCACTTTTAACTTGATTACTAACTACTTGTGGTTTGTAATGTGGAATTTTAATTTAATTACACAATATTACTTATAAAGAAGGATTAGTTTTTGCTTTAAAACTTTTCCCTTGTTTGATATATATTATTATATATTAAAACTTATTTAAACGACATTAAAATTTGACACATCCCTGGGGATGAGCCAGGGAAATGTTTCACCTGCTTGGATCTGAGAGCACAAATTCCTCAAAAAAAACAGCTCCTAAAAATGGAATATCACATGAAAAGGATGGAAAACCACAAAAACCCAATTGGAAATTATTTACTGATACATTTTCTTAAATAAATGAGTACACAGGAACAGTTTTAAAAATGAAATTCAAGAATTCCAATTCCTCAAGCACACAGCCAACACTGAAGTTACAGATCCAAAGTGGAAATCAGGTTCAGAAAATCCCAATTTTTCCAATGTAATTTGCCAAGTTGAAGATGAGAAGAAAGGGTTTTATCTGTGGTAATTTCCTGTACTTCAATAAAAGGAAAAAATCCAGAACCTAAA
This sequence comes from Ammospiza caudacuta, assembly GCF_027887145.1. Classification (NCBI taxonomy): domain Eukaryota; kingdom Metazoa; phylum Chordata; class Aves; order Passeriformes; family Passerellidae; genus Ammospiza; species Ammospiza caudacuta. The sequence goes on along the minus strand of NC_080594.1, from coordinate 120,538,238 downwards.
GGAATTCCTGACTGTGATTTGGATAACTCGAGAGGAAGCGCTTGGGTAAATTGAATTTTTTACTCTGGAAGGTTTTGGGGCTGGCATTAAGAACCTGGGCATGAAGAATTTTTATTTCTTCTAAGAATGAATTGTCATTTAACAAAATGAACAGGAAGGTCAGGGTTTAAGAGACGGCCCACAAACCATTTAAAACTTCTGGTTTCTCAACTGGGATTATCAACACCTCAATAAAAAATATTGAAAAACTGAAAAGGAGGAAGAGGAGGAAAATCCAAGCAGCGCTTGCAGTACAATCCTTGATTTGGGAGGGACAGAATAGAAACAGTCACAGCGCCTGTCTTGTCTCACCTTTGATTGGATCAACCTCCTCAAAGAGGGCAATCCAGGATTATTGAGGGGCCCTCTGAGGGGGAAAATCCCATTTCAATGGAGAGAAAAAATCCCATTTCAATGGAGAGAAAAAATCCCATTTCAATGGAGAGAAAAAATGCCATTTAAATGGAGAGAAAAAATCCCATTTCAATGGAGAGAAAAAATTCCCATTTAACTGCAGAGAAAAAAATCCCATTTCAATGGAGAGAAAAAATTCTCATTCCAATGGAGAGAAAAAATTCCCATTTAACTGCAGAGAAAAAATTCCATTTAAATGGAGAGAAAAATTCCCATTTAACTGCAGAGAAAAAATTCCCATTTAACTGCAGAGAAAAATTCCATTTAACTGCAGAGAAAAATTCCCATTTAAATGGAGAGAAAAATTCCCATTTAACTGCAGAGAAAAAATTCCCATTTAACTGCAGAGAAAAAATTCCCATTTAACTGCAGAGAAAAAATTCCCATTTAAATGGAGAGAAAAATTCCCATTTCAATGGAGAGAAAAATTCCCATTTAACTGCAAGGAAAAGGTGTTTTAGGAGTGTTCCATCTGCTGGGAAAAGCAGAGTGTTCACAGAGTGGAACCAACCAAACACAGCAAAATTCAGAATATTTACAAACACTGAGCGTGGGGATCCCTTGATCAGCACCACATTCCACAGCTCTGCTGCACAAGTTGGGATTTTCTGGGCACATTCTGCACCAAACCAAAGGGATTTTCTTAAAGTTCACCCCCTAAGCAAGTGCAGCTTTTAAAATGACCTTGGAATCCCTCCCAGGTGGTTCAGTGACATTTCAGTGTGACCACATCACCTCACACACCTGAGGGACAAAACTCCTGCATTCCTGGGACACCAGAAGCACCAAAAGCTCTGCAAAACTGGATAAACCATGGCACATTGCAGTATTTTCCTCATTTTTAATAAAACTTTGTTTTTCTTATACCATCCAAATGCTGAGGGCACCTCTGACACCTCCAAAATCTGGGATTCAGCCTCAGGGCCTCGTTCCACTGTCCCTCTCTGCACCTGCCTGACACGTGGCCAACAAAATAAATTAAAAACGTGGCCAGTCCATGTGGGCTCCTAAAAATGTCATTTATTTCCAGCTTTCAAGAGTTATCAGCTCTTGCCAGCTCTGTCACTTGATCAAACGAAGCTAAATTATGTATTTCAGTGCTGAAATCCAGTGACCACACACCTAAACCGATTTTTCATCCATCAAAAGTCTGTGTGCACCTACCTTCCAAGGACCTCCACCTGCCTTACTTTTGAGTTTTGTGTTATTTCTAAAACTTTGAGACCTTTCTTCCCACCTGGAGACAGACATGTATTCAAGTTCAAGGCAGTTCTCCCATTCTTTACCTTAGAAATGTAATTTATGCAGGATCTGTGCATGGTGAAGACGACACAGTTTGTGCTGAGATGATGAGACTCAAATTCATTTGTCACCACTGCCCCATCTTTCATTTGTCACCACTGCCCCATCTTTCAAGTCCATTCTGTTTAATTCAAATCCGTTTAAAAACTAAGCACCTCCTCCAGTATGAAAGGGTTTGACAGCAAAAGCAAGAAAACAATAATAAAACCACAACATCGGGCGCACCAAACACAACCTTAAGCACAAAGCTCAGCCTAGGGGGTGCAGGGATTTTTGATTTCGTTTCTGTTTCATGCACAGCTTCACCCCGAAGGATGAAGGAATCAAAGGAATGAAGGTAAAACAGCTGCTGGTGTTGAAAGTCCCGTGGAATCACCGAGGTTTGGGCACCACGGAGCGCCAGCTGTGCCCCGTGGGCACCTTGTGCCCAGCCCAGAGCACTCAGTGCCACCTCCAGGGCACACCTGCAGGGATGGGCACTGCAGAACTCCCTGGGCAGCCCCTGCCAAGGCCTGAGCTCCCTTTCCATGGGCAAATTGCTGCTGCTGTCCCAGCTGAGCCTGCCCTGGCCCAGCCCGAGCCCGTTCCCTCCGCTCCCGGAGCCGAGCCCGGCCCCTCCTGGCTCCACCCTCGGAGCGGGCTCAGCTCAGCCCGGCTCGGCACCGAGGGGACGGGCGGGACACGCAGCCACAGCCTCGCCCCTCATTCCCCGCTCCCCGGAGGTTTCTCTCCTACAGAGACCCGCGGCAGCCCCGGCCCCGCAGCCCGCGCCCCCCTCCCGGCTCCCGGCCCGCCTCACCCGGCACGGGCCGTCCTGGAAGACGCGCGGGTCCAGGTTGCAGGCGATGGTGGCGGTGGGCAGATCGCGGAGCGCCACCGCCTCCATCTCGCGGTCAACGAAGCTCCACTCCGCGTCCGCCTCCTCTTCCTCCTCCTCCTCCCCTTCCTCCTCGTCTTCCCCGGGCGGCGGCGGCTGCTGGAGCGGCGGCTCCTCCATGGCCGGAGGCGAGCGGAGGCGGCAGCAGCGACGTCGCGAAGGCGGCTTCTCCCACCCCCCGCCCGCCATCTTGTTTCCTTCGCCCCCGCCCTGCAGCAGCCAATCAGAAGCCGCCGCCGCGCCCACCCTGGGCCGTGTCAGCCAATCGGAAGCCGCCGCCGCTGCGGCAACAGGTGGGGCGTGAGGCCACGTCCGCCATGTTGGGCGAGGGCAGCGCCGTGAGGGAGCGGCTGGGCTCCCACCCGCAAAATAAAATATATATGTATAAAATATACTATATTTACCGTCTGTACTGTGTATTTTGTATACATTGTGTATGTAATACACGTGCCTACTATATATAATATATTCTAGCTGAAAATTTATCACATACCATATTATTTACCGTATACCTTATTATTTACCACATAATATACCATATATTGTTATAATACCATATATTAATATAATATACCATATATATTATAATTATACTACCATATATATTATAATACCATACAATATTATACCATATCTAATTTACCATATAATTTACCATATAATATACATATATATATATATCCTATAGTGTATGTACTGTCTTTATAACATTTTGCTATATTATGTGTAATATAATATTAAAAAATATGCTGTGTATACTATGCTGTATGTCTATGCTAATACACAGTATATAATACATAAAAAGGTGCTTTATGTAACGATATACTCTGTGTATGTGGGAATATAAATAACATAGTGTATATAATACCTATAAAATTTGCTGTATATAATAATATACTGTATGTATATAGATATATATAAGTTTCTATATATAATACTTTATTATTGCTAGAGAGAGAAAGACATGAGCTCCATGTCCCATGCCTGGAAGTGTTCAAGGCCAGGTTGGATGGTCTATAAGATAAATATTAAATATTTATATAAAAATGCCACATGAATATAAAAATTCCTCACTCAAAGACTTACAAGTCAGCTGAAAATTGCCACTGTGTGTTATAATTCACTTATCTGCCTTAGGCACCAGCTGACCCAGCCTTGGTGGGCTTGGCTGGTTAGTCTGACCTAAGAGACCTGGACAAATATTTTTATTATATTTTTAATATAATGTGCCTGTATCTATATAAAATATCTTCTATAATATTACCCTTCCGTTTATTTTTATATATACTTAGCACCACCTTCCAGGAGAAGGCCCAAGCTTCAAAGGTCACAGAGTTTTATGAAGTTATTGCTTTTTATTAAGTTACCGTTTTTTATGAAGTTTTTTATTAAGTTATTTTCAAGAAGTTATTTTTATGAAGTTATTGTTTATGAAGTTTTTTATGAAGTTATTGTTTATGAAGATACTTTATGAAGTTACTTTATGAAGTTACTTTTTCTCAAGTTATTGTGACATTTGTGCATCTCCAAACATCCCACACCAAATTTCTTCAGCCTCTCTGACAGATTTGGAGTAATTTAAGTATTTTTCTGAGGGATAAGCTAAATAAAAGATGATTTTGTGCTCATTTGTGCTAATTGCCATAAAATCTTCGTCCTCTCAGATGCAGACAAATGGTCTCTTGAAAGAAAATAACTTCTCTGAGCAAGGCCAGGTGTTTAATGCTAAATCCAGCCAAAATAAAGCCAATTTTGACTTTTTTTTTTTTTTCCAGAGGTGTTTCACGACAGGGCTGGTGACACTTTCCCCTCTGAGGAGCATCTCTGGATTCTTTGCAGCCCCCTGGAGAAATCCCACCTGAGGAATTCCCACCTGAGATCTGCTGTTCCACAGAACTCAGAAAACCCAGAAGTAAAACCTGGCAGCAAGAAATCCCCGTCCCTGCAGCCTGGCAGGAAAACCCCCGGGAAATATTCACAATAACCACTTCAGGTGGCACATCTGAAGGGGAAAAGATGCCACTAATTGCATTTTATGTCATTAATTGTATTTTATGTAATTAATTGGAACTGAGATCTTGCCCTGCAGGGCTCCAGGACCAAAGGACCTCTCTGCCCTAAGATCTTCAAAGCTTTCAGCATTAATTCAACCACAGACGTGAGAAAAAATAAATATACCAAGCTGAATCTCCCTCATGTGAGATTTAATTTCCATCTTTTCTTTTTCCTAGAAAGGGAACGCGATGGTGCTTTTGGCTGGAAGAGGTGGCGAGAGAGGGGGAAAAACGGAATTTCCTGCAATGTTTGGGGCCAAAAAAAGGAATTTCCTGCAATGTTTGGGGCCGGTTTGAGTGTAAGTGAGGGTGATTAACGCTAATGATTGTGAAAAACGCCAATCACTTGTTTTTAAAATTGTTAAAGTTTAATAGTAATAAAGTGGTTATAAAAATAGTAACACAATTATGGTAATAACAATTTGGACAAATTGAATTAGGACGATATGAGACAATAAATACAAAGAGTTATGGATGTCTGGGTACCTTTTTCTGGGCAGCACAAGCCCGAAAAAGGCCCCACGTTAACAGAGGATTAACCCTTAACAACAATAACCTGTTGCATATTCATACAGCTCATCCATGGTGCATAAATTCCATTCAAACACAGGATTCTGTCTGGGCAGGGTCAGCTCCTTCCTCTGGATCCTGACGGCGCCTTCGGGCGGGAAGAAATTCATTTCTTCTGATAATGGAGCAATGAATTCTCTTTCTCGGAAAGATTCCGGTGTCCTGTGGCTGCTGTCTCACCGCAAGTCCTTTATTTTAAAAAAAGTATCTTACATAGCATCGTTTCTATTTGAACATTTCTTATAACCTAAAACTATATTTAACACACTACTTAAGAGAATGAATGCAGCATTACCTTCTAACACAACACATACAACATTCATTTGAATATTTGCGAAAAGCCAATCAGAAAATACGTGCATTTCTCACGTGATTAACGCTAATAATTAACGCTAATGATTAACGCCGGTGGTTTCCCGCGGGAAAGGGGCCGGGAGGGTTCCCGGCACGGACACCTCCATCTGGCGGCCGTGGAGCCCCGGCAGTGCCGAGGGAATTTCTCTGCTGGCGGCTGCCCCCAAAAATCCGCCTGCGGCTGCCTGCAATGCAATGAAACAGAATGGAACGAGAGAAAATTAAATAGAATAAAATAAAATTAAATAGAATAGAAAATAGAATCAAATAAAATGAAAAATAAAATAAAATTCAAAAATGAAATAGAAAATAAAATGTAAAAATGAAATATAAAATGAAATTTAAAAATGAAAAATCAAATAAAATATGAAATAAAAAAATTAAAATAAAAATTAAAATCAATAGAATAAAATCAATAGAATAAAATATAAAATGTAAAATATAAAATATAAAATATAAAATGTAAAATATAAAATGTAAAATATAAAATATAAAATGTAAAATATAAAATGTAAAATGTAAAATGTAAAATATAAAATGTAAAATATAAAATGGAAAATGGAAAATGTAAAATAGAAAATAGAAAACGTAAAATGTAAAATATAAAATGAAATAAAGTAAAATGGAATGAAATTAAATAGAATAAAATAAAAGTAAATAAAATATAAAATCAAATATAATATGAAATTAAATTAAACAAATTATAATAAAATATAATATCAAATAAAAATATAATGAAATAAAGTTAAAATAAAGAAACCAAAATGGAATTAAATAGAATTAAATAAAATATTAAATAAAATAGAATAAAATGAAATTAAATCAAATAGAATAGAATAGAATAGAATAAAAGGAAATAAAATAAAAATAAAATATAAAATATAAAATATATCAAATAAAATGAAATTAAAGATAATATAACATAATATAATATAATATAATATAATATAATATAATATAATATAATATAATATAATATAATATAATATAATATGATATAATGTAACGTAATATAATATAATATAATATATTTTAATGTAACGTAATATAATATACATAATGAAATAAAATGAAATTTTAAAAAATGAATAAAGGAAAATATAATATTAAATAAAATAGAATGAAATGAAATAGAAAAAAGAAATTAAATAAAATAGAATAAAATAAAAGGAAATTAAAAATGAAATTAAAATATAAAATGAAATAAAGTAAAATAGAATGAAATTAAATAGAATAAAATAAAAGTAAATAAAATATAAAATCAAATATAATATGAAATTAAATTAAACAAAATATAATAAAATATAATTTCAAATAAAAATATAATGAAATAAAGTTAAAATAAAGAAACCAAAATGGAATTAAATAGAATTAAATAAAATATTAAATAAAATAGAATAAAATGAAATGAAATCAAATAGAATAGAATAGAATAAAAGGAAATAAAATAAAAATAAAATATAAAATATAATATAAAATGAAATGAAAGATAATATAATATAACATAATATAATATAATATAATATAATATAATATAATATAATATAATATAATATAATATAATATAATATAATATAATACAATATAACATAATATAATGTAACGTATTATAATATACATAATGAAATAAAATGAAATTTTAAAAAAATGAATAAACTAAAATATAATATTAAAATAGAATGAAATGAAATAGAAAAAAGAAATTAAATAAAATAGAATAAAATAAAAGGAAATTAAATATGAAATTAAATTATAAAATGAAATAAAGTAAAATAGAATGAAATTAAATAGAATAAAATAAAAGTAAATAAAATATAAAATCAAATATAACATGAAATTAAATTAAACAAAATATAATAAAATATAATTTCAAATAAAAATATAATGAAATAAAGTTAAAATAAAGAAACCAAAATGGAATTAAATAGAATTAAATAAAATAATAAATAAAATAGAATAAAATGAAATTAAATCAAATATAATAGAATAGAATAAAAGAAAATAAAAATAAAATAAAATATAAAATATAATATAAAATGAAATGAAATATAATATAATATAATATAATATAATATAACATAATATAATATAACGTAACGTAATATAATATACATAATGAAATAAAATGAAATTTTAAAAAAATGAATAAACGAAAATATAATATTAAAATAGAATGAAATGAAATGAAATAGAAAAAAGAAATTAAATAAAATAGAATAAAATAAAAGGAAATTAAATATGAAATTAAATTATAAAATAAAATAAAATAGAATAAAATATTGATTATCATTCAACGGAGAAAGAATGAACATCACAGAACTATCGAGGGGAGAAGAAACCTTTAAGGTCACCCAGCAGCACCAAACGTTGTCCCCAAGGGCCACACCCAGACACGTCTGGGACACTCCCAGGGACAGGGACAGTGCCCCCAAGGCTCCCTGTGCGGCTCATCCCAAACCTCACCGCTCTGTCCATGAACGTTTTCCTAAAATCCAACCTCAACCTTCAGCTTGCGCATTTTGCTTTAAAAAGTCACGAGATATTTCCAGCTAATGCAGCTGCAAGTAGTGAATGTAAATGGTGAATTCCTTGAATGCTGTTGATAAAAACACCAGCAAATATTAAAATAGTGATCTATTCAAAAATAACTTAAAAAAAAAAAGAAAGAAAACAACAAAAAAAATTAGAAAATCTGGTGAACATTTTCCACCTGAAATCTGCTGTTCCACAGAATTCAACAAATTCAGAAGCAAAACCCAGCAGCAAGAAATTGCTGTCCCTGCAGCCTGTGTTGTTTCAAGATGAACATTTTCCTTAGGAAGAGGTCGGGACCAGGTGTGAAGCCCCTTTTAGCAGCTTTAGGAGGGAAAAAGCCACTCCTGAGATGTTTCCAGGGCTGGATGTGCTCAGCTGAGCACAAAGAATAGTGAGAGGCTCCAGCTCAGCTTGGAGCACCAGCAGAGTTCTGGTCACAGAGCAAGAACAAATGGCCCCAGTGATTAAACAGATTTCAGCAAGAAATTAAACATAACTTTAACATTTAGTATCAGAATAAACTGTTAAACGAGACTGGGGATTTCCTTTAGGTCTGTTTTCTTTTGGAGGGCACCCGCTTTGCTCAGAGTGAGGTTAAATCAAAGGATTGGGATTTGGGGGACTTTATAAACTCCCTTTGAGTGTCTGGATTGTGCTGGGGACGCTCAGGCCTGTGGGTGTGGGACAATCTTGGGGGGAGCAACCTGTGTGGGAGAAATCAGCCCAGAGGGGCTGCTTGGCACAGGAAAAGCACCTCAAAAAGTGGTAATTTACCTCAGAAAGTAAAAGGGAGACTTTGCTGAAGAGGATTTTTAGTGCAATATGCCAGGCTGGCAGGAGGGATGCAGCAAGCAGGGCCGGCCTGTGAGGGAGCCACGGCCTGGAAAGGTCAAAGTGCCCTTGGCAAAAGCAGGAGCTGTTCCAGGGCAGGGCAGGATCACAGATCATGGAATGGTTTGGGTTGGGAGGGACCTAAAAATTCATCCCATCCATGGCAGGGACATCGTCCTCTGTCCCAGGCTGCTCCAACCTGGCCTTGGGCACTGCCAGGGATGCAGGGGCACCCTGTGCCAGGGCCTGCCCACCCTGCCAGGCAGGAAATTGTTCCTAATATCTGATCTAAACCTGGAATTTTTCAGTGTGGAGCCATTCCCTGTGTGCTGTCCCTGCATCCCCTGGCAATTGTCTCTCTCCAGCTTTCCTGGGGCTCCTCCAGGCCCTGCAAGGCCACCCTGAGCTCAGCCCAAAGCTTCTCCTGTGCAGGTGAGCAATGCCAGCTGTGCCAGCCTTTCCTGCCAGCAGAGCTGCTCCATCCCTCTGCCCATCCTGGAGCCTCCTCTGGGCTCTGCAGCAGCTCCAGCTCCTCCCTGGCTGGGGCAGCTCTGCAGCTGGGAAATCACCTGAGGGGCACAATCCCAGCCCCAACCCCAACTGCAATAATAAAAATTAAAATTATATTTAATTTAATTAAATACTGGATTTAACTAATTTTTCTTAAACAGCATTTTATTTCCATCTTTCTAATGAAAGATTAAAATCAAATGCTGTTTAACAAAACCAGCACAGTGGTGTTGTTTTATGGCAGGCATCCGCCTCAAAAAAGCCACGTTTCGCAAGGGAAATGTAGCTGGCTGAAATGAAATAAAATAGAATATTGAAAATATAATAGTAGTAGTAGTAGTAGTAGTAATAATAATAATAATTTTTATATATTATATATTATATATTATATATCATATATCATATATCATATATCATATATCATATATCATATATCATATATCATATATCATATATCATATTTATATTTATATTTATATTTATATTTATATTTATATTTATATTTATATTTATATTTAGTAATTACATATTCTTTTATTATATAATAATAAACTAATAAAATAAAAAATAAAATATTGGTTATAAATTGAGAATTCCTTTTGAAAGATAGAAATAAACCACCATGAAACAAAAGCAGCACAGTGGACTTCACAGTTTATGGCAGGGATCTGCCTCAAAAAAGCCACGTTTCACAAGGGAAATGGAGCTGGCTGGAATAAAATAAAATATAAAATAAAATTCGGCTCCGGAATGAGGTGGGGAGGAGAAATAACAGGAGAGCTAAGAGCTTCCTTGGAGCTTGTTTTTATTTTTATTCTTTTATTTCTTCCAGAGCAATCAGTACCAGCCCCGGTTACTGATTTACAGCCGGGCTCGGTCACGGGTGCTGGGGCACAAACGGGTTTGTCAGGCAGAGCTGCTGAGGGAACAACCAAATAAATGTGAGAACGTTTCAGTAACACCTCTGCCAGAGCTGCTGGGAGAAAGGGCAAGGGCAGGTCCTAATCCTGGGAAAAGGAAAAATCATTGAAAGGGAAGGAAAAGGGAAAGGAAAAGGAAAAGGAAAAGGAAAAGGAAAAGGAAAAGGAAAAGGAAAAGAGAAAAAGGAAGAGGAAAAAAAAAAGAAAAAGAAAAAGAAAAAGAAAAAAGAGAAGAAGGAGAAACAAAAAGAGAAGAAAGAAAGAAAGAAAGAAAGAAAGAAAGAAAGAAAGAAAGAAAGAAAGAAAGAAAGAAAGAAAGAAAGAAAGAAAGAAAAGACAAAGAAAGAAAAAGAAAATTAAAAAAGAAAAAAGAAAAAAGCAAAAGAAAAGGAGAAGGGAAAAGGAAAGGATTGTGGCATAACCTGCATGAAAATAAAATAAAATGGTCATTATGAATAAGACAAATTCTCCTTGTACCTCTTGACTGCACATGTCACATTCTTCTACATCAGCAACTCGAATATTTACATTGCTGCTTTGAAATATTCCGGGTTTTATTCCCCACATCCATAATTATCACAAATTCCCTGGGGTGTGAAGAGCCCTTCAGGATGGTCCAGCCCTGCTGTCACCCCAGCATCACCCCTGAGCCCCAACAGTTCCTTTAAAATACATATTAAACATAAGAATTCCCTGAGTTTTGCAAAGAAGAACTGGAATAAAAGCCAAGATCGATTGGCAGTGGTGCAGAATGGAGGGGGAAAATAAAAGCTGTGAAAGATGAAATTAAATTTAAAACAAGAATATTTTTTAAAAATCAAGTGAAGTGTGATTAGGGGTTATATTCCAAGAAATTATATCAAGAAACAATAGGCACAATAAATAGGAAACATTTGAAATCAAAGTTTGATGAAGCAGGAGTTAAAATAATGGAGTTCAAGACAATCTGGACACTTTATTTAAAATGAACAAAACCTCTGGGAGCTTCCAAAAGCCTGGAGTTATTTCCAGGCTCCCAGTAAAATGGCTCTAATTAAGGCTCGCTAACGAATTTTGCGGAGCACTGTGAGGAAAGCAGCGTTTATTGCCCGGAAAACGCGAGTTTATTTAATTCATTCCGAGCCTGAAGGTGTCCCGGGCACCGGGCTCGGGGCAGTTTTATTTGCAGATTTATTTGCAGTTTTATTTGCAGATTTATTTGCAGTTTTATTTGCAGATTTATTTGCAGTTTTATTTGCAGATTTATTTGCAGTTTTATTTGCAGATTTATTTGCAGTTGTATTTGCAGATTTATTTGCAGTTGTATTTGCAGATTTATTTGCAGTTTTATTTGCAGTTTTATTTGCAGATCTATTTGCAGATTTATTTGCCATTTTATTTTAAGGGCTGGTTCTCATTTGCCTGGAGCAGGTGAAATCCAGCTGAGGTCGGGGTCGTTTTCCACACTCACCTCCCGAATTCCAGGAGGAGGAAGAGGATGAAGAGGATGAAGAGGATGAAGAGGATGAAGAGGAGGCAATAATGAAATCCCAGCTCCTCAATAAGCCTGGCAAAGGCTCTCAGCGTTAAACACCTGAGCGATCCCCCGAGCAAGGAGGGGTTTGGAACTGGGGGTCCCTCCCTAAGGCAGGAATCCAGGAATTCAGGAATCCAGGAATCCAGAAATCCAGGAATTCAGTAATCCAGGAATCCAGGAATTCAGGAATTCAGGAATTCAGGAATCCAGAAATCCAGGAATTCAGGAATTCAGGAATTCAGGAATCCAGAAATCCAGGAATCCAGGAATTCAGGAATCCCGGAATCCAGGAATTCAGGAATTCAGGAATCCAGGAATTCAGGAATCCCGGAATCCAGGAATCCAGGAATTCAGGAATCCATGAATTCAGGAATCCCGGAATCCAGGAATCCAGGAATTCAGGAATCCAGGAATTCAGGAAGAGCCTCTGGAAGCGATGGGAGCAGGGAATTCAGAGCTCGGCAGGGATTTCCCGAGCAGAATCAGAAGCCTGGAGTTGTCCAAAAGGAGCCAACACGAGGTTCCAGGGCAATCACCAGGACTTTGCTGCTTTTCAAATTCCAAATTTAATCCTAAACCACGATTTGATTGAATTAGACTAAAAAAACAATATATAGTGTCTGGTTTTTACCTTGGCTTCATTATTCTATTTTTTTCATTATAATTGTGCTGCTTAACCAAAAGAAAAGGAAAATCGAAGCTTCTTTTGGACAATGAGCAGAAAAGGAAAATCGAAGCTTCTTTTGGACAATGAGCAGCTTTAAAGTACTTGAATATAATGAAAGTGACTGAGTTTGATTTCTTTGCAAGCTTTGTTGCTGTTTTTCAACACATTCCAGAATGATTTTTTTCAGAATGTAACTCCGGGTGCTCCTGTGGGAGCCGGGGATTCAGGAATTGAGTAAAACCAGAAGGAAGAGTGGGGCTCGGCATGACGGAGCATCTCCTCCTTCTCTCTGCTTGTTCAGCCTCATTTTTGGGGAGATTTTTGGGGGGTTTCTGTGCTGCCCAGTGCAGCAGCCGGGATTCCCCTGTGCCCTGAACGTTCCTGCCTTTGTCCCGAGCCCCGGAGCAGCCGCCTCCTCCTCCTCCTCCTCCTCCTCCTCTCTGAATACGAGATATCGGAATTTCACACCAGGAAAATCAAGGAACCCGGGACAAACGGAACAAACATCCATGTGTTTTGAAAGCAGGAAAGAATTCTAGTCCTCCCATAGAATTCTTTCACTTGCAACTTTGCCTTTCCCACAGTTAAAATAGCATTTTAAATAGGATATAGGACTGGCTTATACACAAATAAAGGGGTCTGGGGTTATTTTTTTCCATCTCAAAGTGTATTAATATTCGGTATTAGTATATAAGTATTGATAATACAGTATTCATATTCTTATATAGATAATTTTTTTATACCACAAGTGCTTCTTTTTTCTCCAGCCAGGCAGTTTGTACCTGTCTGTGTTTACCCTGACAAATCCCTCCCTCCATCCCAAACTGGGGACACCCAATTTAATTCCCCCCTTTTTTCTGGAGCCTCGACTTCCCTCTAATTCCCAGTGCAAAAAATCCGAAGCAAAAGGAGTTTTTTGGGTTTTTTTTTCCTTATCTCTGGCTGTAAAAAAATATTACAACTTTGGTCTGCAGTGGGGAAGAAAAAGGAGTTCCAATAATCCGAGCGAGTCCAGCCTAATTAAAACCCCCCGGGGATAAAAGTTGTCCCCACCAGACTGCGAGGGGATCTTCGGCTGTGGCTAAAGCCTGACATCTGTGAGCATCAATTAATTAATTAATTAATGCCTCCACTCATCCTTTAATAAAGAAGTGTGCGCTAATCCTCCCCGAAGCCGAGCTCCGAAAATCACATTTATTAGCCAAGGGCTGCTTTAGGAACAGATGGGGTGTAAAGAGCTCGACGGAACGGGGGGGGGGGGGGGGGGGGGGAGCGCGGAGAGCGAGGGATTAATTAATTAATTAATTGTTAAGTAATTGAGGGATGAGTGAGGGGAGCAAGAAATGCAAAGCTCCGGGATGCCCCTGGGACAGGTCTGGGTTTAACATTTCTGTATTCCCAAAATTCCTTCGGGAAACCCAGAAGTGACAAGGGACCTCTTCACCTGTCCCCGGCTCTGTCTGTCCCTGCTTCCCCCCCCCTGTCCCGGTGCCCTCACAAGCTCAGTTCAGCAAAATGACAAAAATCGAGAGAGGGAGAGCTCAGGGAGATCCCTAACAAATGATTCCTGCCGCGATGGCCTCAAACACTCCGCCTGAAGTTTGTGTCCTACCAAGAGAATCAGCGGCAGCCTGGGGAGCTGTTAGTGCTCAGCTCTGTCTTTGTAAGGCTCCCGAGAGTGTTTAACGAGTTAATCTTTTGTTAGGCTTAAACCCCGCGCCGATGTTCGCGGCAGGCACGGCTTAGCACAGAAAGGGATTTCTGTTGGTTTTTGGTCTGGTTATCACTGAAAGGGTTTGGGCTTTGTTGGCCTTGAAATCCTCACCTTGTGAGAACTGAAGGCAGGGAACGGGTAAATAAAGGAAAATAGGATCGTGTGTTAATGGATAAGCTGTGCAGGGAACAGGGCACAGGCAGCTCTGCTGGGGCTCCACCTGATCGGCAGGACACAAATCCTGGGTCACACTGGGAACCTGAGCCAAACCTGGCACAAACCCAAAGGAGCTGTGCCAGAACCCAAAACGTTCAATCACCCAAAGGAGCCGTGTGAGAACCCAAAACGTTCAATCACCCAAAGGAGCTGTGTGAGAACCCAAAACATTCAATCACCCAAAGGAGCTGTGCCAGAACCCAAAACATTCAATCACCCAAAGGAGATGTGCCAGAACCCAGAACATTCAATCACCCAAAGGAGCCGTGTGAGAACCCAAAACATTCAATCACCCAAAGGAGATGTGCCAGAACCCAGAACATTCAATCACCCAAAGGAGATGTGCCAGAACCCAAAACATTCAATCACCCAAAGGAGATGTGCCAGAACCCAAAACATTCAATCACCCAAAGGAGCCGTGTGAGAACCCAAAACATTCAATCACCCAAAGGAGATGTGCCAGAACCCAAAACATTCAATCACCCAAAGGAGATGTGCCAGAACCCAAAACGTTCAATCACCCAAAGGAGATGTGCCAGAACCCAAAACATTCAATCACCCAAAGGAGATGTGCCAGAACCCAAAACGTTCAATCACCCAAAGGAGATGTGCCAGAACCCAAAACGTTCAATCACCCAAAGGAGCCGTGTGAGAACCCAAAACATTCAATCACCCAAAGGAGAAGTGCAAGAGCCCAAAATATTGACAAACTCAAAGGAGCTGTGTGAGAACCCAAAATGTTCAATCACTCAAAGGAGCTGTGTAAGAACTCAAAATATTGATGGACCCAAAGGAGCTGTGTGAGAACCCAAAATATTCAATATTGGGATATTGGGAATGAGGAATTGTTCCCTGCAGGGTGGGCAGGGGCTGGGATGGAATTCCATCCCTGGATCCCTGGCAGTGCCCGAGGCCAGCCTGGACACTGGGACAGTGGGATCATCATTAAAGATCATGGCAGGGATGATCTTTAATGTCCCCTCTGACCCAAACCCTTCTGGAATTCTCTGACATGACCAGCCTTCAGGCCAAGGTTAAGAGCCCTTCAGCTGAGGATGAATAAACCAGTATTATCTCTCCAGAAGTTACCGAGTTGTGTCATTCTAGTGCTATCAAACCCCGTAAGAGATCGGGGAGATAATTGCCTCAGGATTGTCTCACCTGCAATACCTTCATTGGCAGGTGCTGAGTTCCTGCTCCTAAATCCTCATGAGCCGCTGTTCCTAAATCTTCCAGGGATGACCCTCTGTTCCTAAATCATCTTCCAGGGATGTTCCTTCTGAGCACAGCTGCCTCCATTCTTCTGTCTCACTCGGGATGCACCTCCGGGCCAGCATCAAAGAGCTGCAGGATTGTTCACTGATTTGGCTGCCCGTGTTTTATCGGGGCAGAGTGTTTGACCTGCTGCAATGATTTATTCTGCAGGATTTCCCCGCTCCTGTCGGCTGCATCTCCCCCCTTCACACCCACTCCAAACCCCGGCTTCTATCCCTGCTTTGTTCCCTCTTAAATGTAAAAATATTTATATTTTATAATGGGATTATATACTCAAATATAAAAAGTGTATATACAAATATATACACTATATATATATATATATACACTCTCTCTCTATATATATATACACTATTTGTATGTATACAAAAGTATATATACAAATATAAAACTGTTTAACTGTCGGGTTTTTTTTTAATTAGGATACCTCACTCTGGTCAGCCAACTCTGCCTCCGCTGTTCTGTCAGCACCTCGAAAATCAGGATTATTTTCCTCATCTGAAGGAAAAGTTCTGACTTCTTTCTCAGCAGCTGATGGCTCTGCTCAGGACACGCCGTTTCCCACCCCATTTAAATGCAAGCTCGCAGAGGATCCTCGCACATGAATGAAAATTACTTAAAAGCATCGAATCCAGGTGTTTATTTCCTTACACAGAGCGTTGTGTTGTTCCCTTTTACAACTTTCGCGAGCTGATAAGGACACATCTCCCTTTTTAACAGCCTTTGGAGCAGCCCGAAGCGGCTCATCCGTGTTTTTACCCAGCCGTGCAGGACCGCGGGGCTGTGCCGGGTCAGAGCATCAGCAGCGGTGTGGGTGTGCAGAGGGCTCCTTCCTACAGCTGCTTTGGGAAATGAGGCCGGCACAGCCCCAGCCGCACCTGCCCGCAGGTGTGAGCCGGCCTGGGGACTGCGAGCAGCAAAGCAGGGCACGGACGGGGCGAGGGGTGCGAGGGCAGCCCCGAGCAGGTGTTGGCAACACACACAAGCACAGAGTGGAGATTTTGGGCCACTCTGCAAAGGCTCCGGTGCCGGCGGGCGGGGGTGGCAGCGCTCGGTGCGCCGCGGTCCCGCTGCACAGCGTGGCTGGGCACGGGCTGTGTCCGCAGCGGTGGGACAGGGCAGGGGCTGTGCCCGGAGCGGTGGGACAGGGTACAAGCTGTGCCCGGAGCGGTGGGACAGGGTAGGACCTGTGTCCGGAGCGGTGGGACAGGGCAGGGGCTGTGTCCGGAGCGGTGGGACAGGGCAGGGGCTGTGTCCGGAGCGGTGGGACAGGGCAGGGGCTGTGTCCGGAGCGGTGGGACAGGGCAGGGGCTGTATCCGGAGCGGTGGGACAGGGTAGGAGCTGTGCCCGGAGCGGTGGGACAGGGCAGGGGCTGTGCCCGGAGCGGTGGGACAGGGTAGGAGCTGTGCCCGGAGCGGTGGGACAGGGTAGGAGCTGTGCCCAGGCAGGGGCAGGGGCTGTGCCCAGGCAGGGGCTGTGCCCGGGCAGGGGCAGGGGCTGTGCCCAGGCAGGAGCTGTGCCCGGGCAGGGGCAGTGCCCGGAGCAGGGGCAGGCGGAGGGAGGAGCGCAGCCCCGGCCCCGCCGCGCAGGCACCGCCCCCGTTCCCCGGCCGTGCCCGGCGCTGCTCCGCGGCCGCTCCGCTGCTCCGGCTCGTCCCGCGCTCACGGCGGTCCCGGCATGGCGGAGAGCCCGGGGCGGCCCCCGGAGAGCAGCGATGTCCCGCGGGAGGGGGCTCGGCCCGGGCTGTGCCCCGAGGGGGCGGCCGAGCCCCCGGACGGGCCCGCGGAGCGGCCGCGGCTGAGCGCGGAGGGGGCGCCCGGGGACAGCGGCTCCCCCGAGGGCCCGGGGACAGCGAGCGGGGACAGCCCGGGGACAGCGAGCGGGGACAGCCCGGGGACAGCGAGCGGGGACAGCGCGGGGCACGAGGGGCGGCCGGGCGGGGAGCCGGGGGTGACGGACGGGCCCGAGGCGGGCAGGGCAGAGCCCGAGGGAGAGGCGGGGGCAGCGGCGGAGCCTGAAGGGGCAGCCCCGGGGGGAATGGAGCCCGAGGACGCGGCTGAGAGCCCGGCGGGGACGGCGCAGGAAGAGGCGGCCCCGGCAGCGACAGAGCCCGAGGACGGAGCCGCGGCCCCGGCAGGGACGGAGCCCGAGGGCGCAGGGGCTGCTCCGACGGGGACGGAGCCCGAGAAAGCAGCAGCGGCGGGGACGGAGCCTGAGGGAGAGGCGGTGGCACCGGCGGGGACGGAGCCCCAGGTGAGGGAGGAAGGCCCGGCGGGGAGAGAGCCCCAGGAGGCGGCCGCGACTGTCCCGGCAGAAGCAGAGCCTGAGGAGGCTGCGGCGACAGCCCCGGCAGGGACAGAGCCCGGGGAAGCAGAGGGGACAGCGCCATCGAGGACGGAGCCCGGGGAAGGAGAGGGGACAGCGCTATCGAGGACGGAGCCCGGGGAAGCAGAGGCGACAGCCCCGGCAGGGACAGAGCCCGGGGAAGGAGAGGGGACAGCGCCATCGAGGGCAGAGCCCGGAGAGGCGGTGGGACAGGCGGCCCCAGAGGGGACAGAGCCCGAGGACGCTGTCGCGACAGCCCCGTCCGGGACAGATCCCGAGGAAGCTCCGAGGGAGGCGGCCCCGACGGGGACAGTCCCTGAAGATGCGATGCAAGAGGCAGCCCCGACGGGGACAGAGCCCGAGGAGGCCGCGGGCACAGCTCCAGAGGGGACAGTCCCCGTGGATGCGGTGCAGGAGGCAGCCCCGGCAGATGTGACAATTCCCGAGGATGAAGTGCAGGAGGCAGCCCCCGCTGGGACAGTCCCCCAGGAGGCGCTGGGGACAGTCCCGAAGGATGAGCCGCAGGAAGCAGCTCAGGCAGGGACAGTTCCCGAGGAGGGGGCGGCCCCGCTGGGGACAGTCCCCAAGGGCGAGGGGCAGGAGGCAGCTCAGGCAGGGACAGTCTCTGAGGAGGGGCTGGGGACAGTCCTCGAGGATGCGGTGCAGGAGAGAGTTCCAGCAGGGACAGTGCCTAAGGACGAGGGGCAGGAAGAAGCCCCGGCAGGGACAGTCACCCAGGAGGCGTTGGGGACAATTCCCAAGGATGCGGTGCAGAAGGCAGCTCCAGCAGGGACAGTCCCCAAGGATGAAGAGCAGGAGGCAGCTCCGGGTGATGTGACAGTCCCCAGGGATGTAGTCCTGACAGGGACAGTCCCTGAAGATGCGGTGCAGGCGGCAGCCCCGGATGATGTGACAGTTCCCAAGGATGCGGTGCAGGAGGCTGCTCCAGCAGGGACAATCCCCAAGGATGAAGCGCAGGAGGCAGCCCCAGATGATGTGACAGTCCCTGAGGATGCTGTCCCGGATGATGTGACAGTCCCCAAGGATGCTGTCTTGGGTGATGTGACAGTCCCTGAGGACACGGTCCCAGGTGATGTGACAGTCCCCGAAGATGCTGTCCCAGCAGGGACGGTCCCCGCGGATGCTGTCCCAGGTGATGTTACAGGCCCTGAGGACACGGTCCCAGGTGATGTGACAGTCCCCGAGGATGCAGCCCCAGATGATGTGACAGTCCCCGCGGATGCTGTCCCAGATGATGTGACAGTCCCAAAGGATGCTGTCCCAGATGATGTGACGGTCCCCGCGGATGCTATCCCGGGTGATGTGACGGTCCCCGCGGATGCTGTCCCAGATGATGTGATGGTCCCCGCGGATGCTGTCCCAGCAGGGACGGTCCCCGCGGATGCTGTCCCGGATGATGTGACAGTCCCAAAGGATGCTGTCCCGGCTGATGTGACAGTCCCCGCGGATGCTGTCCCAGGTCCTGTGACAGTCCCCGAGGATGCTGTCCCAGCAGGGACGGTCCCCGCGGAGGGCAGCGCGGACGCTCCCCAGAGCCGCGGGGCCCTGCCCGGCTGTCCCCGGGCCCCGGGCGGCCCCGGTGCCGAGGCGGAGGCGGAGGCGGAGCGGGCACCGGCAGCCCCGGCGGGGAGCGGAGCCCCGGGCCCCGAGAGCGGCTGGGATCGGAGCCTGAACGGGGAGCGGGAGCAGCTCCGGGAGGACGGGACGGGCTCGCCGGGCGCCCCGGAGGAGCAGGAGCAGGAGGAGGAGGAGGAGAAGCAGGACCACGACATCTCCCTCTTCGTCAAGGTAAGGCTGAGGGGCTGCCGGGGAATCTCCGCAGGGAAGCTCCCCTTCCTCTGATAATGTTCCGAGAAGCATCAGCCTCAGGAAGGACCCTCTGGAAGAACAAACCACCAGAATTCCCTGGAGGCTTTCAGGGTGCTCCCTGATTTCCATTAGCCACGGAACAATGGCATTTATTTCCTTTAGGTAACAATTCCCGTTATCCCAGGTGTTCCAGAGGATCCTGTGGGGAGGAATTTGAGTGTGGCAGGCGCGGGGCCAGCCTGGCTAAGGTGATTTGGTCATTAACGCCCGATATAAACGTGTCCCTGCCTCCCCGTTCCTTCAGGAATCGCTGGCGTGAGGAGCTCCCCGCGGGTTTTCAGATCTCCAAAGTGCAGGGAGAGGGGCTCTCGTCATAGGGGCTGGGAGGGAAGAACCTGGGAAATGTCATTTCAAATGCAATGCTGCGATTTTCTATTTTCTAACACGAATTATAGGCGACATTTAGAGAATTGTCCCAAATTTTGGCAAGGCTGAATTCACAGTCAGTACACTTGGAATTGCCCAGTTCCTGTTTGTTTGAAGGGAAGATTTGGGTTACAGGGAAATAGGGGAAGAAAAAAAAAAAGGAGGGGAAAACTAAACCAAATTTCTGATATTTTACTGAGTAGAGCTTTAGACCTTTCTATCCTGTGCCTGGAATCCCCCCAAAATCCCTGGGATTTGGCATGGGAACAGCAGCCATCCACAGAGCCTTTATCAACGGGGATTTTTGGTGTGTTGGAAGCATCTGGAGCTGATTTCTTCCCTCTTCTCTGACCCCTCTGGACTAAAATGTGGAGCAGGGTGGGACAAACTGGGACAAACATAAAGCTAAGGAAATAAACCTGGGGAAGCAGAAGGCATTTGGGAACCTTCTCCTCCACAAACAATCCCATCTTGTCCCTCCTGAGCTGGCTGAGGCTGCTTCTGCCAGCCAGAATTCACAGTCAAAATTAAAATTAAAATTAAAATTAACATTAAAACAATATTAATATTAAAATTAGTATTAAAACGTGTTGCCTTCCACTTTATGGGAGGAAATCACAGCCAAAACAAGAGAGCAGTCTAGAGAACAAGAGCATTTGTTGTGACTCTGTGGTCCCCAAATATCAGGATTAAACGTGGGCTTTGAAAAAATTTGTGAATTAATAAAGGCAGAAGGAGAAGGGAGGAGCATTTTTGTGATGGGCTTCATATTTAAGAATATATTTATATGGGCTTCATATTTAAGAATGCCTAGAAAACAATCCAGCTGCTTTTCTAATTATTTCTGTACTACAAAGGTGAGTATTTTACCTCACCTGGAGCTGGATTTTTGTAGTTGGGCTTGGATTAGTTTTTAGTCAGAGGCTGGCATGAGTTTCTCCAGGAAAAGGAAAAAAAATCCAGCTGGAGAGCTCAGTGTCTCCCCAGGCACCCAAATGGCCATGCCATGGTTTGATAGCGCAACAGATATACAGAGAAATATAAAAATAAACCCCAAAATGGGGGAAAATGTGTAATAAAACAGCACAGGAACAGAGCTGGAATAATCCTGGCAGTTCCCCTGCTGGGGAAGATTACCCCAGGCCAGGCCCACATTAAGATGCTGTGGCAGTGATAATGTTCTGAGAATCATCAGCCTCAGGAGGAACCCCTGGAAGAACAGAACACCAGAATTCCCTGGAGGCTTTCACCGGGTGCTCCCTGATTTCCATTAGCTCATGGAACAATGGCATTTATTTCCTTTCGGTAACAATACCCTTTACTCCAGGTGTTCCAAAGGCAAATGTTCCCCAAGGTCACCCAGATATCCTTTCCTTGGGAATTCAGTGTCCCTGGTACCTTGTGCTCTCTGCTCCTCAAGGGCTTTTTCCCCTTCTGTAGCCAAAGCTCTTTATTGATCAGAAAACTTCTGTAAATGTCAGAATTTATTTCTTTTTTACCATTTGAATATACTTGAACTCTCACTCAAATTCACTCCATTGATTTTTAAGCAACAGAACATTTATTCAAGACTGAAGAGCTTATTTCTAAATTGAAATTGCTATCTAATTATTTATGGATGGAAAAACTCAACAGAATCACAGCTGCAGACTTCAGAATTCCAAAGATGCCCAAGGATTTCTCTGTACCACAAACACTTGGCCAAACAGCCCAGCTGGAGCACAAGGCCTTGCTCATCTCCCTCAGTTTCAGGGTTAAATGGATTTTAGTCAAAGCTGGCCATGAGCACAAGGTGATAGATTTTATCCAAGGAGAAGCAGGGGGATTTATCCACTTTGGTGGCATTCTTGGTCTCTACATCATTTCTCTCCATTCAGAGGATGATTTCATTCTCATCAGAGACAGAATTTCCCTGAGATACCCTCGAGTGACTTTGCACAGAGCAGTGCAGAGTCCCAGACAGGGCTGGAAAATGGGAAAGGAAAAGCTTTGCTGGGAGTACAGGAATGGGAACAACTGCATCCCTGCCTGCAGGGTCTGTGCCCAGCTGGAATGGCAATGGGGGTTTCCTACAAAAAAAAAATCATTCTTTTCTCTGATGTGATGAATCTGGGCCTTAAATAGAACTTGCATTATGAAGCAGCAACTGAATTTTGAGTGCTGTAGGTGAGAATTCCATGTGCAGCAGGAGCTCAGCTCCCTGAACACCTGGATGTCCTTTCCGTGGAGTCTGGGCTGCGCCTGGTGCTTGGTGTAAACACTGGAATTGTCACCACTGAGGAGGTGCTGGTGCTGAAAATCTGGATTTTTCCTCCTCACTCAGGGTGTAACTGGGTGAGGTGAGTGTGGCACACAGCCCGGAGCTGTTGTGCTGTGTCCAAATGCAGGGGGGCAGCTCTTTCTGGGCCTTTCTTGGTGCAGACTCACCACAGGAGCTCAGTATTTCAGTGATCTCAGTAAGGGAAATGAAAGATTTCTGTGTGCAGAATTTCCCTGCACTGCTCCTCGGATACCCTTGAGTGATTTTACACTCCCTGTAACTTGTGCAGAGTCACAGAAAGAGCTGAAAAATGAGAAAGGGAAAGCTTTGCTGGGAGTACAGGAATGGGAACAGCTGCATCCCTGCCTGCAGGGTCTGTGCCCAGCTGGAATGGAAATGGGGGTTTTGTTCCCTTTTCTTCCACCAGCTCCACACCTGGGGGTTCTGCTCCCTTCTCCTCACTCCGTCTTTTTCTCCTTCCTGAGCTCCACTCCTTGGACCTCAAGGTGCCACTTTTAAAAAAAGTTAAATCTTTAAAAACCCTGACATTTTTTTGTAAGTTGCTTCTCTCCACCATTCCTTTGGATATTTTCATTTGCATTTTAAGTGAGACTTCTGCTTTTTTAACTGGGGAGTTCTGAAAGCTTTGAGCTGGGGACAAGGTAGGCATGAGGCACAGCTGGGACTCCATGGGCTGGGAGGGCTTTTCCTATTGTATTTGTGTTTCCTATTGTATTTCCTATTCCTATTGTATTTGCATTTCCCCCAGATGAAGGAAGGAGTGATGAATCTGAATCCATGTTCTCAGAAGGCTAATTTATTATTTTAAGATACTATTTTATATTAAAGAATTATATTATAATATAATAATAATAATATTAATATTAATAATAATAATATACTATTATAATATAATTATCGATTATTCTATTCTATTCTAGAATACTAAAGAATACAGAAAGGATATTTACACAATGCTAAAAAGATAATAATGAAAACTTGTGACTCTCTCCAGAGTCCTGACAGCTTGACCCCAGTTGGCCAGTGAGTGAAAATAATTCACAGCAGAATCCAATGAAACAATCACCTGTGGGTAAACAATCTCCAAACACATTCCACATGAGCACAACACAGGAGAAGCAAATCAGATAAGAATCGTTTTCCTTTTTCTCTGAGATTTCTCAGCTTCCCAGGAGAAAAATCCTGGGCGAAGGGATTTTTCCAGAGAATGTGAATGCCACTTTTTCAGCCTCAGGGATTTGGGGATTCTGTGAGAGTGATCCCAGAAGAAAGATGCCCAGCCCTGAGCCCCGTGGGGCTGCCCAGCAGGAGCAGCAGAGCCCCAGAGCTGCTGCTCAGGCCTGGCTGTGCTGATTTGGGCTCTGTGGCTGCACAAAATCTCCAGAGCAGCGTTTCTCCCAAGCCTGAGCAGGAAGTTGGCTCCTTTCCTGTGGGTATTTGCCCTCTCACAGCTCCCTTTGAATGTTTTTTGTTTTTTGTTTCAGCTGGAACATGGCAATTCCAGGTTCCCTAAAGCAGCTTAGAGGAGCTGGCATTACAAATTCCATTCATAACTCCCGGGGTTGTTGCTGGGGGCTCCATGAGCAGCAGCTTCTCTGTGGGTGGGAGTGAGGTGGGCTGCAAGGTCCCTCCCAAACCTTTCTGTGGTTCCGTGATTCCAGGAGGGGCTGAGGGAGCTGGGAAGGGGCTCAGCCTGGAGAAAAGGAGGCTCAGGGGAGACCTACAATTCCCTGACAGGAGAGGCAGTGAGGTGGGGTTGGGCTCTGCTGCTGTGTCCCAAGAGGAAATAAATTATCATAAATTGCACCAGGGGAGGCTCAGGTTGGAGATTAGAAACAATTTTTCCTTCTGGAAGTGGTCACACCTTGGGCTGAGGTGCCCAGGGAGGTTTGGAGTCCCTGGAATTGTCCCCGAGCAGTCTGGATGTGGCCTTGGGGACAGGGATTGGGGTGGTGCTGGTGGCACTGGGTGATCCTGAAGGGCTCTTCCCACTTGGTAATTCTGGGATTTAGACAACTGATGGACCAACATCCTTTCCAGATTGACATAAACCAACAGACAAAAATCAGTGATCAGAAATACAAAGTTGCATCTAAGTTATTTTTGTATGATTTAGTCAGAGCCACTGACTGGTTTGGGTTGGAAAGGGCCTCAAAGCCCACCCAGTGCCACCCCTGCCATGGCAGGGCACCTTCCACTATTCCAGATCGTTCCAAGCCCTGTCCAACCTGGCCCTGGACACTGCCAGGGATCAGGGAATGACAACCCCTTTGGGAAAACATTTCCTGGAGTAATCCTTTGCCTGGAAGTGTTAAATAATCTCTGTGGAAGTGTTAAATAATCTCTATGTTCCCCCAGGACTGTTCAGGCCTCAGGCCCCTGCTCATCCCCAGGGCCCATCTCTGTGGTTTGAAGGTTGGTTTTAGCCCAAAAAAAAAAAAAAATTGAAGGAAAGTCAAGGTCTTCAAAGGCTCCTGGCCCTATTCCTATTTTTATTTCCTCCCTGCAGTAAAGCCCACACCATGTGTTGTGCTTTAAGCACAGGCTTAGGGTCACGTGCAGCGTAAGCCCCTCACTAAGCAGGGAGCCCTCTCCTGATCCAGGCCCAGGACTCAGCCTGGATTTGGGGCTGCCTGGAACCAGCAGAGTCTCCTGACACATCAGCCAGTGCCAAATTCCACCCCTGGGGCCTCTGCCCCTGAATTTTGTCTTTGCACAACTGCTCTTTATGTGAGCAGCACAGAGCGGGCCGAGGGTGCACGTTCTGCTTGGTGCCCTCAGGCCCTGCTGGGTTGAAATTCCACTTCAGCCCCCTCGGCTCCTGCTGAATTTCACTTGTCTGAAATTCCACTTCAGCCCCCAAATCCCGTGGGAGAGCCCCAGCCTTGCTCAGGAGCCTCTCCGGGGTGTCCCCCTGCCCGTGGGACATGGCTCAGAGGTGGTCATGGTGGGACTGGGCGAGCTGGAAGGGTTCTTCCAAATGTCACCATTTTGGGATGAGGGGATCATCCTGCAGCTCTGCCAGGGAGTTCTCACTCTGCCAAAAAATATTCAATTTTTCTGAGGTTTGATTGATTGTCACAGACATATTCTTTTATGAAAAATCCTTTTGCCAGGATCTTTTCTCCTGAGAAGCTGAGAGGCCTCAGAGATGAAATGTAAACATTGATTAACTGCTGCTGTGGAATGCAACAGGTGCATCTGGGATTGGCCTCTTATGGATGTTTTTAATTAATGGCCAATCACAGTCAGCTGGCTCAGACTCTCTGGTCAGTCACAAGATTTTATTATCATTCTTTTCTATTCCCTTCAAGCCTTCTGATGAAATCCTTTCTTCTATTATTTTAGTGTAGTTATAATATATAATTTTCTTTTAATTTAATATATATCATAAAATAATAAATCAGCCTTCTGAGACATGGAGTCAAGACTCTCATCTCTTCCCTCATCCTGAGATCCACAAACACCACCACATATTGATGTTTTCTGTGGAGGAATAACAAACCAGTCTAGAAAACTCCTGGCATCCACAAATATAAAACATCAGAGTGTGGGGAGTGATGTTCTGGAAAGAGATTTGACCAATTACTTGCAAAATATAACTGTACTAAAATCAAATTATTAAAAACATCAGGGGAACTTTGGAAAGGGCATTCTTTAAATAAAAATCTCTTTGCTGAGATGATCCAATGTCCCCCTGTGCTGAGGCCCTGTGTGCATTTCCATTTGCAATCTGATTATTTCCTGATCAAAACTCAGCTCAAGGGATTCTGTTCAGCTGCTCTCAGTGGCAGCACTGTCTCAGCACTGAAAGTTTTAATTCTTTCCTAAAAATACCGATTTTCTCCCAGAAACAGCTTCCACAGCCTGGCACTGCTGGTGGAGGCACAAGGACAAAAGTGGAATTTCCCTTTTTGCTTCATTTCTCTCCATATTTGAGCACATATAAAAATATTGCAAATATTCAGAAGTGGAGTTGTCAGAGACCAGAGCCAAGCAGCAGAATGGGAGCGGTGGAAGTGGAGCCTTCCCTGAGTTATTCAAATGGGGCAGTTATAAATGAGTTAAACATTGACTCAGATTGCAGAGAAATTCCCATTTTGTCTTGGTGAATCATTGACATTTCCCTGCTGGCTGCTGTGGAAATGATCTTTAAAATTTTCTGTGTTTTATAAATACAGAAAAATCAGTTTTTTCATAATGGAGTAGATGAAACTCAAAACAGGCTCCAAATATACCCAAAATTATTCAACATTTTTATGGGAATTGGAAGTTACACTGGGAATGGAAATTCAATTTTATTCCATTTTTACATGTTCTTGGAGGGCACCTTCCCACTGCAGCTGACAGGATTTATTTCATTCTTTCTATGTGGACCAAAACATCACCTTTATTCTATTTCTATTCTTTCTAGTTTATTCTTTCTATGTGGACCAAAACATCACAAATGATTTGAGGTGAAAAAACCTCCCACACTCTTCCAATGTTTCACTTTTACCTCTTGATTTAAATTAGGAATATCATTGGCAAAGTATTTTCTACCCAAAGCTGCACAAAGGACCTTCTTTATCTTCAGTATTTCTTAGAATTCTTTAAGTATTCTTACTATTCTTTAGTATTTCTTATTTATTTATTGGTTTCCAGCACAAATCATAGGTATTTTAAACATATAATTTATATTTATTTTGTTTGTATGTATTGTATAGAATTTATACGTATTAATTTCTATCACATAAATTAGTTAATTTATTATTAATAAATTAATATATTATTATTGATTTAAACTTATTTTATAATTTATTAGAACACATATACTATTTATCTGCATTATTATATTACATATAATTTATTACATATATTACAAATAATTTATAATTTCAGTTTTAATGAAATTATAACATAATTTCTTACAAGGAATTTATACACATATATAAAATTGATATGCAATCAATTCAGAAATATAATTTATAATTTTATATATAATATATATAATTATATATAATTTATAGTTTACATACTATTTAGTATTTCTATTTATGGTTTACATACTATTTAGTATTTGGCATTTACATACCATTAATTATGTATTTATTATATGTATTAATTATTATATTACATAGCATGTACAATTTCAGTTTTTACTGAATTCATTACACAGAATTTCTTACAAGGAATTTATACACATATATAAAATTGATATGCAATCAATTTAAAATTTAGAAATATAATTTATAGTTTACATATTATTACTATGTATTAATTATTACATTCCATAGGATTTATAATTTCAATTTCTACTGAATTTATTACATAAAATTTCTTACATAGAATATATGTACATAAATGAAATTGATATGCACAGCAAATATATATAAATATAATATATAATTATATATAATTTATCATTTATATCCATACTATTTCTATGTATTAATTATTATATTACATAGAATTTATAATTTCAGTTTTTACTGAATTTATTACATACAATTTCTTACAAAGAATTTATACACATATAAAATTGATATGCATATCAACTTAGAAATATAATTTATAGTTTATCTATATAATATATAGATATAATTTATAGTTTACATACTATTTCTTGTTTCTATTTATAGTTTACATACTATTTATTATTTATTAGTATTTACATACTATTAATTAAATATTTATTTTATGTAACTATTATTATATTACATAGAATTTATCATTTCAGTTTTCACTGAATTTATTACATATAATTCATTACATATAATTTATACACATATAAAATTAATATGCATACAATTTATAAATACAATTTTTAGTTTATATATATTATATATAATTATATATATTATAGTTTATATACCTACTATTTATATGTATTTATTACATTACATAGAATTTAAAATTTCATTTTTTACTGAACTTATTACATAACATATATAATTGTATTATATAGGTATATAATAACATATTAAATAATATATATTATTATATTTTTATATATAATATAAATATATAATAATGTAATATGTACTATGTACTATGTACTATATAATATATAATATATAATATATAATATATAATATATAATATGTAATAATGTAATATGTACTATGTAATATATAATATATAATATATAATATATAATATATAATATATAATATATAATATATAATATATAATATATAATATATTACATATTATATATTACATATTATATGATATATAATATATAATATAATATAATATAATATATGTGATTTTATTTTATATGTATAAATATATAATATATATAATTATATATATAATTTCTTACAAAGAATTTATGCATATATAAAATAATATGCATATCAATTAATACATATAATTTGTTTTTAAAATTAATTCCGAGTTACATAGGTAGTTTTTATATCATTTCTAGTGCCATTTCTGTATTTGGCTTGGCCCAGCTGTGTTGCAGGCTGTGTGAATGCAGTGTAGAGCAGGAAATCCCCTTTGATCCCTTTGCCCAGCCCGTTTTGAGGAACAGAACCCCTTTTGTTGCGGTAATTCCCTGCCAGGGGTGCCAGGGGACGTGGGCACTTTTGTCCCCGGGCTGAGCTGGGATCGGGAGCAGCAGGGAGGGCCGGAGCCCAGATTGCTGCCCTGGCTAAGGGTGAGAGCCTTGGGCCGTGCTTGTGACCTGGGAGTGCTTCCAGAACATTCCTGCCGGGAAGGGATCGCCTGGAGCGTTCCGTGCTTTCATTCCACGGCCTGGGCCCGGAGAACAAACTCCTGGGCACAGAACTCCCTGCACAGCAGGGTGGGATTGCTGCTGGCACACCCAAAGCTCTGCCCTGGAACTGATGCACCTGCCCTGCTCAAAGGGCTCGGGGCTTCTTCCGCTCCTGCAAAGGCTTGGAAATCGTCTTGAAAACTGGAATTAGACTGGGGGAGGATTAGAGGAGTGATCACAGCAGGCTGTGGGATGGGGCAGCTTTCCCACCCTCATAGGGAGGAATTTCCTCCTAAAAGAAGACAAAAATTCATCATCATCATAATCATCATCAATCATCTGCTGAAAAAGCAAACAAATGGTGCTGACTCCAATCACAACCAAGGACAGCCCAAAATGCAAACCAGAATTGCAAAAGTGCAATTACTGCTGTAGGAGAAGGATGCTCCCAAATTGGGCAAGATTAATCCAAGCTCTACTGAAGTTTTTCACACTCAAGTTTTGCAGCTCAAGTTTTTCAGACTTTCACTCCACAATCTAATTTCCCATTTATTTTGCCATTTAATTTTCGTAGCCTCTGCTAAATCCTGTAGCTGCTGCAGTGGCTTTTACTGCAGGTCTGGTGCAGGGAGACACATTTGAGAAAAGAAAGCTGAAATTTGTACTTTGCCATTGTAATTTCATTGGATTTTAGGGATTTAAAAAAAAAAACCAAACAACTGTAGAGAGCCATGGCTGTGGCTGGAAATTCCTGTGACACCATGAGGGGCCTGGCCCAATGCAACAGCAATGTTGAAAATCACAGAATTTGTTTATTTTCCTCTTTTTGTAAAGAGTGCTTTCACACATAAATTTAATCTTTAATTTATTAATTGTAAATAAGGTGAATATTGGTAAACCACAGTCTCTAAAAATGCAATACAAGACATCTCACATTTTAATTTTCACCTGCACTCCCTTGGTTTTTGCTCACTTTACAGAATTCTCATTTAATAGTTCATTTATTTATCACCTTTACCAGAACTAGGAAGGGTGTAGAAATTCTGGGCAGGTTTTAATATCAAAATCAAATTTAAATGGGCATTTGATCTAAATAGCAGGACTGAGTTTGGGCTTTTTGTTTCTCATTATTTATAAAGCAACTGGCCACAGGTAAAAATTTGAGTGCCACAAAGTTGCTTCTTAGTGAAGGAGAGTTTCTCCCTCTGCATCAAAAACATTTAATGGCTTACAGAGTGATTAAGTTAATTTGTGCAGTAATTATTTCCCCATGGGCAGTAAATAAAGCAGGGAGAGAAGAAAAGAGCCCTGAGGCAGCCAGGGGAGAGAGGGAGCTGCATCCAGAGGGAAAATCCTGCCCTGGGAGAGTGGGAGGAGGATTCCCCCCCAAAACAGAACAGAATAGAATAGAATAGAATAGAATAGAATAGAACAGAACAGAACAGAATAGAACAGAATAGAATAGAATAGAATAGAATAGAACAGAATAGAATAGAATAGAATAGAATAGAATAGAATAGAATAGAATAGAACAGAATAGAACAGAACAGAATAGAACAGAATAGAATAAAACAGAATAGAACAGAATAGAATAGAACAGAATAGAATAGAATAGAACAGAATAGAACAGAATAGAATAGAACAGAATAGAACAGAATAGAACAGAATAGAACAGAATAGAATAGAACAGAATAGAATAGAACAGAATAGAACAGAATAGAACAGAATAGAACAGAATAGAACAGAATAGAATAGAACAGAATAGAACAGAACAGAATAGAATAGAATAGAATAGAATAGAACAGAATTCCCAAAAACCCCTGGCTGCCCCTGCATCCCTGGCAGTGCCAGAGCCAGGTTGGACACTGGCACAGTGGGAGGTGTCCCTGCCATGGCAGGGGTGGCACTGGATGAGTCTTAGGGTCCTTTCCAACCCAAACCATTCCATAATTCTATGAAATTACAGCTTCAGGCCCACTGTGCTCTCTGGGGTCTAGAGAGAATTAGAATTTCCAGGTGGATGTCACCCCCTTGAGCTGTGAGCACTGCTCAGTGCAGAAAAACAGGGCTGAGGGAGCTATCCCATAAAAATCCAACATAAATAATATCTTAAAAATAATATGTTAAAAATATCCCATAGCATAAATAAAATAGTAAAAATATCCGATAACATATGTTAAAATATCCCATAAATAAATAATATGTTTAAAATATTCCATAACATAAATAATATACCATAAACAATATACCATAAACAATAAAAATCCCATAACATAAATAAGATGTTAAAAATATCTGATAACACAAATAATATCTCATAAATAAATAATAAATATCCCATAACATAAATAATATATTTAAAAATCCCACAACATAAATAATATCCCATAAATAAATAAATATCCCATAACATAAAT
The DNA here is from genome assembly GCF_027887145.1 of Ammospiza caudacuta. NCBI lineage: Eukaryota > Metazoa > Chordata > Aves > Passeriformes > Passerellidae > Ammospiza > Ammospiza caudacuta. The sequence continues at coordinate 120,506,458 of NC_080594.1, read as the reverse complement.
AACTTAAAGTCATAAATATCCCATAAATAAATATGTTAAAAATATCCCATAATATATAGTATGTTAAAAATAACCCATTACATAAACAATATCCCATAAATAAACATAACATAAATAATATGTTAAAAATATCCCATAACGTAAATAATATCTCATAAATAAATAATAAATAATAAATATCCCATAACATAAATAACTTAAAGTCATAAATATCCCTTAAATAAATATGTTAAAAATATCCCATAACATAAGTAATATATTTAAAAATCCCACAACATAAAAAATATCCCATAAATAAATATCCCATAACATAAATAACTTAGTCATAAATATCCCATAAATAAATAGGTTAAAAATATCCCATAACGTAAACAATATCTCATAAATAAATAATAAATATCCCATAAATAAATATGTTAAAATATCCCATAACATAAATAATATATTAAAAAAATCCCACAACATAAATAATATCCCATAAATAAATAAATAAATAAATATACCATAACATAAATAACTTAAAGTCATAAATATCCATAAATAAAATGTTAAAAATATCCCATAAACACCCAACATATCCAACTTTTTAAATCCCGGACATGGCCTGAGGACCAGGAGCATTCAAAGGACAATTTCCAGCTGAGAGCTTTATTGAGCACACAAGTTATGAATCCTGAAATAAAATAATGGCAGGAGATCGACTCCAACGCTGCATGAAAGCAAGAATATCAAATCCCAGAAAGCAAAACAGAGTGGGAAGGCTTAAAAATGGAATTGTGGCTGTCAGGAGATCATCCATGGCCAGGATAAACCTGGTGCAAAGTTAATTCCTCTCTGTGCAGGTGGAAAGTTAATTCCTTTTATCACCTTTAGAGTAAAGTTAATTCTCTTCTGTGCAGGTGTAAAGTTAAAGTTAATTATTTTCTGTGCAGGTGTAAAGTTAATTCCTTTTATCGCCTTCAGTGTAAAGTTAATTCCTTTCTGTGCAGGTGTAAAGTTAAAGTTAATTATTTTCTGTGCAGGTGTAAAGTTAATTCCTTTCATCACCTTCAGTGTAAAGTTAATTCCTTTCTGTGCAAGTGTAAATTCCTTTCTGTGCAGGTGTAAAGTTAATTCTTTTTGTCACCTTCACTGTAAAGTTAATTCTCTTCTGTGCAGGTGCAAAGTTAATTCCTTTTATGGCCTTCAGTGTAAAGTTAATTCCTTTCTGTGCAAGTGTAAAGTTAAAGTTAATTCCTTTCTGTGCAGGTGTAAAGTTAATTCCTTTCATCACCTTCAGTGTAAAGTTAATTCCTTTCTGTGCAAGTGTAAATTCCTTTCTGTGCAGGTGTAAAGTTAATTCCTTTTATCGCCTTCAGTGTAAAGTTAATTCCTTTCTGTGCAGGTGTAAAGTTAATTCCTTTCATCACCTCCAATGTAAAGTTAAATAATTTCTTTCTTTAATTCATAATTTCTTCATTAATTCCTTTCTTCACTTCCAGTGTAAAGTTAACTCCTCTCTGTGCAGGTGTAAAGTTAATTCATTTCTTCATGTTCAGTGTAAAGGTAATTCCTTTCTGTGCAAGTGTAAATTCCTGTCTGTGCAGGTGTAAAGTTAATTCCTTTCTTCACTTCCAGTGTAAAGTTAATTCCTTTCTTCACCTCCAGGGTAAAGTTAATTACCGTCTGTGCAAATGTAAAGTTAATTCCTTTCTATGAAGTTGTAAAGTTGAAGTTATTCCTTCCATACCTTCAGTGTAAAGTTAATTCCTGTCTGTGCAGGTGTAAACTTCATCACTTTTATCACCTCCAGTGTAAAGATAATTCATGTCTTTCTTTAATTCCTAATTTGTTCATGAATTCCTTTCTTCACCTCCAGTGTAAAGTTAACTCCTCTCTGTGCAGGTGTAAAGTTAATTCCTTTCTCTACCTTCAGTAGAAAGTTATTTCCTTTCAAGGTTAATTCCTTTCTTCATCTCCAGTGTAAAGTTAATTCCTTTCTTCAACTCCAGTGTAAAGCTAATTCCTCTCTGTGCAGGTGTAAAGTTAATTCTCTTTGTCACCTTTGGTGTAAACTTAATTCCTTTCTTCACCTTCAGTGTAAACTTAATTCCTTTCTGTGCAGGTGTAAACTTAATTCCTTTTATCACCTTTAGTGTAAACTTAATTCCTTTTATCCCCTTCAGTGTAAAGTTAATTCCTTTTATCACCTTTAGTGTAAAATTAATTCCTTTTGCCACCTCCAGTGTTAAATTAATTCCTTTTATCACCTTTAGTGTAAAGTTAATTCCTTTTGCCACCTCCAGTGTAAAGCTAATTCCTTTTATCACCTCCAGTGTAAAATTAATTCCTTTTATCACCTTTAGTGTAAAATTAATTCCTTTTATCACCTCCAGTGTAAAGTTAATTCCTTTTATCACCTTTAGTGTAAAGTTCATTCCTTCCATCGCCGTCCCCTGCTCTCAGTTCTTTCCATCCCCTTCCCCTGGTGTCTCCTTTGGGTCAAAACCCTTTAATCCACCCAGAGTTTTATAAAAACACTTCCAAAAATCCTGTGGCATTCCCTGAGCCCTGCCCATGGTCTGTGAATAGAATTTCTGCTGGATTTTAAGTGAGGAGCAGAATTTTCATTCAATTTTTGTTCAGCACTGAGTTCATGGTGCCTGGATGCTGCTCTGAAGGGTTCTTTCCATGCCCCTGAGGAGGAAGGAAACAACTTATAAAAAATATTAATAACTTATAAAGAATAATAACTTATAAATAAATAATAACAACTTAATTGGGGCAAACTGGGATAGTGGAAAGTGCTAATTAACTGAAAAAAATGAAAGGAAAATTCGTTTCTTTTCTTTACCTGAAGGAGTGTCCAGCTGCTGCTTTCACACCTCTCTTGTTGAATTTCCATTTGGGGATGTCACACACAGCAAGAATCAACCCTGCAAGTGCCAAAAATACAATTTATCTGCAGAAATCACCAGCCACATTTTAACTTAAACATATTTTTGGGGGGTTTTTTTCTGCTGTTTGGCTGAGAAAATAAACAGCAGCTGAAATATCTGATTTTAGAGCTGGGTGTTGGTGGGCCAGAGCTCTGGGGCTATTGAAAATCATTGGAATAATAAGTGGCAAAATTGGGACTTTCTCCCTGATAATGAATTTTTAATTGCAGCTGCTGTATCTTAAAAATCTTAAAATTGAGCCTGGAACATTTCAAGCCCAGTAGGTGGCATCAAAAGGGTTCTGTAAAATTCAGTGTTTGGGTGTTTGTTCTCCACCTGAGGCCATGGAATAAAACCAGGGAGAAAAATTCCAGGTGATCCCTTCCTGACAAAAAGCTCTGGATTGGATGGGATCTGACCCAAATAGAACATAAAATTTTTATAAGAGTTTCATTGAGTGAACATAAATTAATTACAATTTTAATTTTTATGGCATTTTTTAACAGCAGCACTGTTGCCAGACAGAAGTAATTTTGAATTTTTAAAACTTTTTTTATAGCCAGTATATATTTTAAAATATTCAATATTATATATTTTTATTAAATGATATAAATAGTGTGTATATATGTATAGATATATAAATAAATAAAAAGGATAAATATTAATCGATATAACTTTATATACTTTATATAATTTACATAAATTTATCTAAATTTTATCTAAAATTTATATAAAATTATATATAACGTTTTATATGAAATTAATATAAAAATAGCATAAACATAATATAAATTTTTATATAAGATTCCAAAATTTATATAAGATTTATAAAAATTCTATATAAGATTTATATAAAAGTTAGGTAAATTTATATAGAATTTTTATAAATCTTATATCTTAAATTATGATTGATTAGTTATTATATTAATTATATAAATTTATAACCTTTATAAAATGTATATAAATTTATCTAAATTTTATAAAAAATGTTTAAAAATATATATAAAATTATGTTTGATTGATTAATTATTATAGTGATCATATAAATTTATATAAATTGATATACTTTATGAAATTTATATTGATTTATCTAAATTTTATATAAAGTTTAGGTACATTTATATAAAATTAAGATTGACTCATTATTTTATTAATTATTAATTTTATACACTTTAATCTAAATTTATATAATTTATATCACAAAAGTGGCCAGGCCTTGGGCTGAGGTGCCCAGGGAGGTTTGGGGTCCCTGAATTGTCCCCGAGCACTCTGGGTGTGCCTTGGGGACAGGGATTGGGGTGGTGCTGAAAGGCTCTCCCTGCCTCAGGAATTCTGGGATTCTGGGACCAGCCTGAGCTCCTGGGCCTGAATTCTGCGATTCTGATTCTGATTCTGAGATTCTGATTCTGATTCTGAGATTCTGATTCTGATTCTGATTCTGGGACCAGCCTGAGCTCCTGGGCCTGAATTCTGCGATTCTGATTCTGATTCTGAGATTCTGATTCTGATTCTGATTCTGGGACCAGCCTGAGCTCCTGGGCCTGAATTCTGCGATTCTGATTCTGATTCTGATTCTGGGACCAGCCTGAGCTCCTGGGCCTGAATTCTGGAATTCTGATTCTGATTCTCAGATCAGCCTGAGCTCCTGAGTCTGAATGTTGGGATTCTGATTCTGATTCTGATTATGGGATCAGCCTGAGCTCCTGTGCTGAATTCTGGGATTCTGATTCTGATTCTGATTCTGATTCTGGGACCAGCCTGAGCTCCTGGGCCTGAATTCTGGGATTCTGATTCTGATTCTGATTCTGATTCTGGGACCAGCCTGAGCTCCTGGGCCTGAATTCTGGGATTCTGATTCTGATTCTGATTCTGAGATCAGCCTGAGCTCCTGTGCTGAATTCTGGGATTCTGATTCTGATTCTGGGATCAGCCTGAGCCTGAGCCTGAATTCTGGGATTCTGATTCTGATTCTGGGACCAGCCTGAGCTCCTGAGCCTGAATGTTGGGATTCTGATTCTGATATTGATTCTGATTCTGACTCTGATTCTGAGATCAGCCTGAGCTCCTGAGGCTGAATTCTGGGATTCTGATTCTGATATTGATTCTGATTCTGATTCTGGGATCAGCCTGAGCTCCTGTGCTGAATTCTGGAATTCTGATTCTGATATTGATTCTGATTCTGATTCTGATATTGATTCTGATTCTGATTCTGATTCTGATTCTGATTCTGATTCTGATTCTGATTCTGGGATCAGCCTGAGCTCCTGAGCCTGAATTCTGGGATTCTGATTCTGATTGTGATTGTGATTCTGATTCTGGGACCAGCCTGAGCTCCTGAGCCTGAATTTTGGGATTCTGGTTCTGAAATTGATTCTGATTCTGATTCTGGGATCAGCCTGAGCCTGAGCTGAATTTTGGGATTCTGATTCTGGGATCAGCCTGAGCTCCTGAGCCTGAATTCTGGGATTCTGATTCTGATATTGATTCTGATTCTGATGATTCTGATTCTGATTCTGGGATCAGCCTGAGCCTGAGCTGAATTCTGGGATTCTGATTCTGATTTTGATATTGATTCTGATTCTGATTCTGATTCTGATTCTGGGATCAGCCTGAGCCTGAGCTGAATTCTGGGATTCTGATTCTGGGATCAGCCTGAGCTCCTGTGCTGGTATCAGCCAAACCCCCTCAGGTTCTCCTGGCACAGCTCCCAGCCCTGTGGGTGTCACTGAGCTCCAGGGCTGTCCCTGTCCCCTCCCTGTGTCTCTGCGCCCACCCCGGGCACAGCTGGTGCCTCCTGGTGCCCAGGGCACTGCAGGTGCCACCAGAGCAGGATCCTGCTGCTCCTCAGGACAAACATCTCAGGAGGCCCCTGGGTCACCTCAGCTCTGCCATGGCTGGGTCAGCTGCCCAAAGCTGCTCAGCTCCTCTGGATTTCTCCACCCTCCAGGAGCCTCAGGGAGCAGGGTGCCCAGCACAGCCTGGCAGGGCCTGGCACTGGGTGCCTCTCATGGTGTTCACAGGGGTCCCAGGATGAGGGAGGAGATGAGAATCCTAATTTCATGTTGCAGAAGGCTGATTTATTATTTTATGATGTGTATTATATTAAAAGAAAAAGATATATTAAAACTATACTAAAGAATAGAAGAAAGGATTTCATCAGAAGGCTTGAAAGGAATAGAAAGGAATGGAGTGATAATAAAACCAGAGAGTCTGAGCCAGCTGGACTGTGATTGGCCATTAATCAGAAACAACCACGAGACCAATCCCAGATGCACCTGTTGCATTCCACAGCAGCAGATAATCAATGTTTACATTTTGTTCCTGAGGCCTCCCAGCTTCTCAGGAGAAAAGATCTTAGCACAAGGATGTTTCATAAAATACATCTGTGACAGGCGCCTGCAGAGGCTGTGGATTCTCCACCCCTGGCAGTGCCCAAGGCCAGTTTGGATGGATTTGGAGCAGCCTGGCACAGTGGGAGGTGTCCCTGCCATGGCAGGGGTGGCACTGGAGGCTTTGAGGTCCCTCCCAGCCCATCCCAGTGTGGGCTGGTGTTGGGTGCACAGCTGGCAGCACAGCTGGGCAGGGGCAGCAGGGCGGTGGCAGCTCCTCCAGCTCCAGAGGTGCAGCTGGGAAGGAGCTGGGTCTTGGCTTCTGCCTCTGTCCGGCTCACGATTGAAGCACTCGAGATGGCATTTCGTGTTCAGACTCAGATGTTTATTATTTCTTGTCTGGATTACAAGCTGTGAGTTCTTCTGCATTCTACTAACAAGCTACAAAATGGCTCACTGTCTTTCTCTCCAAGGCTGTGCAGTCTTGACTTCTTTCCACCAGGGTCAGGATTAATGTGTGAGAGGGTATTTCTTGTTGGGGCTCAGATGTTTATCAGTTCTTATCTCTGTCACAGTCTCACAAACCCTGAGCCCTGCAGCACTTCACTCCAACAAACTAAAAATGGAGCCCTGTCTCTCTCTCCAAGGCCTTTGAAGGATAAACTGTCCAATTGAGAAATGACACCTCAATTATTTTCACTTTTAACCCAATACCCAACCACCCGTGCCCACAATGGATGGGGCATTTTTTATCCAATGACACAAAACCACCCAAACCCATGGAGAAGAAGGGGAAGAAGAAGGAGCAGCCTCCACCCTAAAACCTCCATCTTGCTTTCTGTCTATTCCTGTATTCTAAACCCTGAAACTCTGAGTTTCCCACCCTGTGACATCACACACTTCTATTCAAGCTCCACACCTTTAATCTCAGTTTTATTATTGAATTTTGGAAGCTTCTCCAGGGCCTCAGGTCAGTGCAGTGTTCTCCTGGGGGTGAGTGCCTGGCAGCACAGAAAGTCTGGAATTCTCAGCACCAGGGTTCCAGCAGGAAGGAGCTGGTGCCATCCAGATGCCCCAGCCTGCTCCTCCACACAGGGCCTGTCCCCAGCAGCGTCCCCAGGCTGCTGCCCCTGCCCTGGGCACAGCCTGGGCTCACCATGAGACTCCTGTCCATTGCCAGCACCCAGGGGTCACCATGGGACTTTGCCCCTGCTTTTCCCTTTGGGGCGGGTGACACCTGGCACCAGAGGCAGGATGAGACCAGATGGAGCTGTTGTGCATTAGAATGCACATTAGAATGCACATTTAAATGCACACCCTCCATTCTAAGCCCTGCTGGCAGCGTTCCAGGCTCAGTTTTCCAAGTTCCACAGCGGTTTTGTGTCTCCTGGCTGCAGAGCACTGCTCTGAGTGGGAGGAAAACCACAATGGCAGCTTTTGAGCAGCTCTCAGCTTTGCCACCTACAAAACCAGGCACTCCTGACAGAAACAAGGCTTTTCTAAGCCAGCAGTACTTTACAGCTGGCCCAGCATTTTTGAGAGCTCTCATCCCCTGGCAGTGCTGGAGGCACTCCTGCTTTTCCCAGTGGTTTTGGAGGGATTTCTCCAGGAGATTCCTCAGGTTCACAGGGAGAACCAGAGAATTTATCCAGCCCTTTGCCATGCATCCCTCCAGCTCCTGCCTGCCCCTGGCCAGGCCCTTCATTCCAGACATTGAGCTCTTTGTGAAGGTGAGCACTGTGAAGTGTGGGTTTGCTTATGCAGGAGTTATTGAGGTACTTGAGATTTCTTTGATAGCAGCAGAGATTTCTTTGAGATTTGAGATTTATTTGATATCAGCACTGAGATTGATATATTTGAGATTTCTTTGATAGCAGTGTGTGTTTGTTTATGCAGGAGTTTTTGATATATTTGGGATTTTTTTGAGATTTCTTTTGATATTTATTTGATATCAGCACTGAGATTGATATATTTGAGATTTCTTTGATAGCAGTGTGTGTTTGTTTATGCAGGAGTTATTGCTGTGTTTGTGAAGGTGAGCACTGTGCAGTGTGTGTTTGTTTATGCAGGAGTTTTTGATATATTTGGGATTTCTTTGAGATTTCTTTTGATGTTTATTTGATATCAGCACTGAGATTGATATATTTGAGATTTCTTTGATAGCAGTGTGTGTTTGTTTATGCAGGAGTTATTGCTGTGTTTGTGAAGGTGAGCACTGTGCAGTGTGTGTTTGTTTATGCAGGAGTTTTTGCTGTATTTGAGATTTATTTCATAGCACTGAGTGAGGGAAAAAGGACAAACAGAACTGGTTTGATTCTGTGTTTTGTTGGCTTATAAGGGCTGCAAATCCTAATGAATTAACTTATTAACTGTGAGACACTTGGGTTTTAGTACTTCTGCCCCTGATTTAATCTCAATTTTAAAGCTGTGCTTTAGGAGAATCATGTGAAGGGCTTAAAAATGAGACCCCTGATCTCATGCAGTGTCACACCAATTCTCAGCAGCACCTCTGCAAGACTCTGCCTCATTTTAACAAAGCCTCTTCACAAACTGCAATATAAATTACCTGAGAGCAACACTTCCTTGGCCACCTTCTCCAGGGCTCCCACTGCCCTTCAGGTTGAAATTCTAAATGAATTGATTTATTCTGCTTGTTCCCTTCAGTGCTTTAGACATCGTATCTCTGCTTAGGCTGGTAAATATTTCTCTGTTCCTTTCCTGTGGTCATAAACTGATTTAACTCATTTTAATCTTGCGGTGACTTGTGCAGATTTATGCCCACACAGACAAATGAGGTGGAGGCTGTTTCCTCTGGGGGGACTGCTGTGATTTACACACAGATGTGTTTATCATTTGTAATTTTTCCAATTGTAGGCTGGCAGTGATGGGGAAAGCATTGGGAACTGCCCGTTCTCTCAGCGCCTCTTCATGATCCTGTGGCTCAAAGGTGTCATTTTTAATGTCACAACCGTGGATCTGAAAAGGTGAGATTGTGGCTTTTGATTCTGACATTTTAACCGTGCAGCACAACTTTCCCAAAACCGGGGATTTTCAAGGGTGACTCTTCTCTGCCAGGCTGGGAGAGCTGGGTGTGTCCAGCCTGGAGGAGAAATGGTTCTGAGGAGACCTTAAAGCTCCTTCCAGTGCCTCATAAAAAGGAGGGAGAGGGACTTTGTGGTGCTGTTCACAGGGGTCCCAGGATGAGGGGAGAGATGAGAATCTTAACTCCATGTTTCAGAAGGCTGATTTATTATTTTATGATATATATTATATTGAAAGAAAATTATATACTAACACTATACTAAAAGAATAGAAGAAAGGATTTCATCAGCAGGTTAGAAAAGGAAAAGAATGGAATGATAATAAAATCTTGTGAGTGACCAGAGAGTCTGAGACAGTTGGGCTGTGATTGACCATTAATCAGAAACAACCACATTAGACCATTCCCAGATGCACCTGTTGCATTCCACAGCAGCAGATAATCAGTGTTTACATTTTGTTCCTGAGGCCTCTCAGCTTCTCAGGAGAAAAGATCCTAGCAAAAGGATTTTTCATAAAATATGTCCGTGACAGGACTTTTTATGGCTTTTCCTTTCCCAGAAAACCTGCAGACCTGCAGAACCTGGCCCCAGGCACCAACCCCCCGTTCATGACCTTCGATGGGGAGGTGAAGACTGACGTGAACAAGATTGAGGAGTTCCTGGAGGAGAAGCTGGCGCCGCCCCGGTACCGCACTCCCGACCAGCTCAGGGGGGCTCTGAAACACACCTGGGGCTGGGGAGTCACTGGGCTGTCCCCAGGCTGTCCCCAGGCTGTCCCCAGGCTGTCCCCAGGTCACGGCTGTGCTGCTCCCACTGCTGCCCTTCATGCCGAGCTCGCTGCTGGGCCATTCCCAGGGCGTGGGATCCATCCTGAGGACACCTGGGCTGCTCCTGCTCCGAGCTGGCCTGGTCTGGGGCTCCCCTCTCCACACCACACAGCTCACGGTGCTCACCGGGCGCAGGCAGCTCAGGGTCACCTCTCTGCTCTCCAAAACCACCTGAGGGACCCTGCGGTGAGGTGGGCTGGGCTCTCCTGCCGGGTCCCACGTGAAGGGATGAGAGGAAATGGCCCCAAGGGAGGTTCAGATTGGGGACTGGAAAAATGTGCTCCCTTCAGGAGTGGTCAGGTATTGAGTGAGTTGCCCAGGGTGGATCTCCATCTCTGGAAGGGTTCCAGTGGTCTGGATGGGGCCCTGGGGACATGGTTTGGGGTGGGGATGGTGGGACTGGGTGGTGCTGAAGGTGTTTCCTGCTGGTTCTGGGATTCTGTGAAGCTGAGGGCAGTGAACGCTTCTGCTAGGAAAATTCATCCACAAACAGCAGAGGTTTATGCCCAAAATGGAGACAGAGGAGTCCTTTTACTTTATTCCAATAAAGGGAGAGGCCATGGGGCATTCCCCTGGGATCTCTCAGATTTTTGGAGGACACAGCCTCCTTTTTATCCCAATTTCCTGGCTGCATTTCTGTTTTCTCTTTTCTCATTTCTGAGGCACTTGAGAGGTTCAGACTTCCCAAAACACCTGATACCAAAGATTTCCCAAAGATTCCCCTCTAATGTATAACCCTCCCTTTTCATTTTCAATTCTTATGGAATTTAGGGGTTTTTCCCCATTGGCTGAGGTACTTGAGAGGTTCAGACTCCCCAATACACCTGATACTGAAGATTTCCCAAAGATTTCCCTCTAATGTATAACCCTCCCTTTTCATTTTTAATTCTTACAGAATTTAGGGGTTTTTCTTCCCCATTGTTTCTTTCATCTCTCAATGTCTATAATTTAATTTATCAGCAAACCTGAAGTTTACTTGTAAAAGCAAGTCTCTTTTTCCATTCATCAATCAGTGGAATCCTTCCCATTGTTTCTTTTCTCTCCCAGTGCTGGTTTTACCTACCAGCAGACCCAGAGGTGGTTTGAAAAGACAAATCTGCCATTCCTCTCCCCTCAGTGCTGGGGCTCTTTCAGAGTGTCCACATGGGCCCACCAGGCTGCACACGAGGGTCTCAGTTTCAGATTTGTCCTCCCCCACCCCAGCAGCTCTTCCCACCTCACCCCAAACCCCTCTGTCCCTCTGTTGTCCCAGCATTGTGTCCCCTACCCCAGAGACCTTCTCTCCTCTGGGATATCAGAGGAAGGGACATCAGCCCTCTCCCTGTGCTCCCTTCTCAAGCAGCCAAACTTAAACCAGGCAAGCAGCTGCTTGCCTCCGCTTTTTCCCATTTTTCTCCATCCCTGGCTGCTGCCAGCCTGCTGATGGCCTGAGTGGGCTGGGCCAGGAGCCCAAGGAGCAGCAGCTCCTGGGAGTGGGGATTTTCCCTCCACTCCTCCTCATGGCAGGATCCACGCATGACCAGGCAGCCTCAGCTCTGGAGGAGAAAGCCTGGGAGACAGCCTGGGCTGTTTGGGCAGTGCTTGCAGCAATAACCATCATTTCCCATTGCCCTCAGGACAAGATTATTTAGGTAGGGTTTAGAATAAGGGATTTTTAGTTTAGGATGGTTCCTTTTGAGTCCTGTGTGGCTCTATGCGGTCACCCTACAAATAAATGTGTATTAATTATGGAGACAAAAAAAAAAAAAAAAGGATAATTGGGTCACTTCTTTTTGTTTCTCTGAACTTCTCAGGTACCCAAAACTTGCACCGAAGCACCCCGAGTCGAACTCTGCAGGAAATGATGTCTTTGCAAAATTCTCTGCATTTATAAAGAACCCAAGAAAAGACGCAAATGAAAGTAGGTGCTGCATTCCTGTCATCAGCCCTGGGAGGGAGAACCCATTCCTGTGCAGCTGTAGGACACTGCTGGGGATGCTCCATTTCCAGCTCAGCTCAAACTGATATTCCAGAGGGTGGAGGCTTTGGAAATCTGTGCCTGTTCCCTCCTTTAGTGCAGGATTCCAAGAGTTGGTGGAAGCAGAGCTGCTGTCACCAGGGCAGCACCAATTCCAGCCTCTCCTCACTCCTTCAGCCCTGGGGTCTGTGAGGCTGCACCTTCCCCAGAGCTCTGCCAACAGCCCAGCCCTCTGCAAGTGAGGGATTCCCTGTTTCCATGAATGATGAGGACTCCAGCCTTTGGCACATCCCCAAAGCAGGAGCCTCGTGAGCACCTTGAATGGCCCTAGGCTGGAGGAAGGGTGAGATGAAATATTAGGGAGGAATCCTTTCCTGTGAGGGTGGTGAGGCCCTGGCACAGGTTGGTTGTGGTCTCCCCATCCCTGGCAGTGCCCAAGGCCAGGCTGGATGGGGCTGGAGCAGCCTGGCACAGTGGGAGGTGTCCCTGCCATGGCTGGGGTGACACTGGATGGGCTTTGAGGTCCCTCCCAACCCAAACCATTCCAGGGTTCTGTCTGTGTCCTTCAGCTCTCAGGCCTGACCCTTGGGCTGGCTTTGGACACCCTAAAGTGGCATCCCAGGGCCCTGCTGCTGTCACTGCAGCCTGGCTGTGACACTCCAAAGGGGCGTCCCAGGGACCTGTGTGACCGTGCTCACAGGGGTTTTATGTTGAAGGAAGAGACGAGGATCTGACTCCATGTTTCAGAAGGCTTGATTTATTATTTTATGATATATATTACATTAAACTACACTAAAAGAATAGAAGAAGTTTCACTAGAAGGCTGGCTAAGCTAAGAACAGAAAAAGAAAGGAAAGATAACAAAGGCTCTGTCCTAGACTCTCTGTCCGAGCCAGCTGACTGTGATTGGCCATTAATCAGAAACAACCACATGAGGCCAATCCCAGATGCACCTGTTGCATTCCACAGCAGCAGATAACCATTGTTTGCATTTTGTTCCTGAGGCCTCTCAGATTCTCAGGAGGAAAAAATCCTAAGGAAAGGATTTTCATAAAAAGATGTCTGTGACAGACCTGCTGCTGTCACTGCAGCCTGGCTGTGACACCCCAAAGGGGCACCCCAGGACCTGCTGCTGTCACTGCAGCCTGGCTGTGACACCCCAAAGGGGCACCCCAGGACCTGCTGCTGTCGCTCCAGCTGTGCTGCCCTGCCTGGGCCAGCAGTGCAGTCAGTGTGAAGGCAGGGCCAGGCCACGGAGCCAAACCCCACCCCACAGAGGGGTTTGAGGAGCCATTCCTGGTAACAACAGCCCCAGGATGGTTTTTCCCAGAACTCCCTTTAGCTCCTTAGAGCCTTTATCCCAGCATTAAGGTTTAAGCTTGGATCAGGGAATTGCAGGAGCTGGCACAGCCAGATGTCTGGGCTGGTGCCAGCAGACACGATGCAGGAGTCGCTTGGTGTCACGGGGACCTTGGTACAGCCTTGAATGATCTTTTTATTGTCTTAACCCAGATTTGGAAAAATCTTTGCTTAAAGCCCTGAAGAAGCTGGACAACTATTTAAATAGCCCCCTGCCAGATGAAATCGATGCTTACAGCAGGGAGGAGATCGCTGCTTCCAGCCGGAAATTCCTGGACGGGGATGAGCTCACTTTAGCAGATTGCAACCTCCTGCCAAAGCTCCACATCATCAAGGTTTGCATTTGCTTCTTTAGCCTCCTGCAGAGAAGGGAAGCACAGCAGCTCTGAAATCCTTTTCTAGATTGTGGAAACCTCTCCCCAAAAAAATCCCTTGATGGGGAGATCCTTAAAAAGTTTTGTGCTAGGATTGAGAGATGGATGGGACTTTTGTTTCTTTGTCTTCAGGCTGTTGTTTATTTTTCTCTTATCAATAGTTTAGCACTCCTCTGCATCTCAGTGTATGAAGAAAAAGGCACCAAAAGTCACCAGACACACAGGTTTAAGGTCTTTTAAAGCTATTTTGTTCAATTAACTTTTAGAATGTATTTTATTTCTACCTTTCTACCTAAAATATTATTATTTTATAATATTAACACCTAGTAACTAATTATTTGTCTGTTCAAACAACATCTGATTGTGGCTCTTTCTCACCAATCCCTCTGTGCCCCCAACACTGCAGAAAACAGAGCAGGTGAAGAACAAGAAGGAGATCAGACAATGCCCCAAATCCTCCACCTTATCTCCCACCCACTTCCACACCAAAAACCCCAAACTCTGAGTTTTTCACCCTGTGATAAACTCTGCCAATGCCTACTTGACAAACACAGATTCCAGTTCATCCCAAAGGCTTTTTGGAAGCTTTCTCCATGGATGAAGGTTAAAGGCAGTGCTCTCCATGGATGAAGGTTAAAAGCAGTGCTTTCCTTTGGCTCAGGTTAAAGGCAGTGCTCTCCTTTGGCTCAGGTTAAAGGCAGTGCTCTCCTTTGGCTCAGGTTAAAGGCAGTGCTCTCCTTTGGGTCACGTTAAAGGCAGTGCTCTCCTTTGGCTCAGGTTAAAGGCAGTGCTCTCCTTTGGGTCAGGTTAAAGGCAGTGCTCTCCTGGGGATCAGGTTAAAGGCAGTGCTCTCCTGGGGCTCAGGTTAAAGGCAGTGCTCTCCTGGGCTCAGGTTAAAGGCAGTGCTCTCCTGGGCTCAGGTTAAAGGCAGTGCTCTCCTGGGCTCAGGTTAAAGGCAGTGCTCTCCTGGGGCTCAGGTTAAAGGCAGTGCTCTCCTGGGGCTCAGGTTAAAGGCAGTGCTCTCCTGGGCTCAGGTTAAAGGCAGTGCTCTCCTTTGGCTCAGGTTAAAGGCAGTGCTCTCCTGGGGCTCAGGTTAAAGGCAGTGCTCTCCTTTGGCTCAGGTTAAAGGCAGTGCTCTCCTTTGGCTCAGGTTAAAGGCAGTGCTCTCCTTTGGGTCACGTTAAAGGCAGTGCTCTCCTGGGCTCAGGTTAAAGGCAGTGCTCTCCTTTGGGTCAGGTTAAAGGCAGTGCTCTCCTGGGCTCAGGTTAAAGGCAGTGCTCTCCTGGGCTCAGGTTAAAGGCAGTGCTCTCCTGGGCTCAGGTTAAAGGCAGTGCTCTCCTGGGCTCAGGTTAAAGGCAGTGCTCTCCATGGCTCAGGTTAAAGGCAGTGCTCTCCATGGCTCACGTTAAAGGCAGTGCTCTCCTTTGGGTCAGGTTAAAGGCAGTGCTCTCCTGGGGATCAGGTTAAAGGCAGTGCTCTCCTGGGCTCAGGTTAAAGGCAGTGCTCTCCTGGGGCTCAGGTTAAAGGCAGTGCTCTCCTTTGGGTCAGGTTAAAGGCAGTGCTCTCCATGGCTCAGGTTAAAGGCAGTGCTCTCCTTTGGGTCAGGTTAAAGGCAGTGCTCTCCTTTGGGTCAGGTTAAAGGCAGTGCTCTCCTGGGGATCAGGTTAAAGGCAGTGCTCTCCTGGGCTCAGGTTAAAGGCAGTGCTCTCCTGGGCTCAGGTTAAAGGCAGTGCTCTCCTTTGGGTCAGGTTAAAGGCAGTGCTCTCCTTTGGGTCACGTTAAAGGCAGTGCTCTCCTTTGGGTCAGGTTAAAGGCAGTGCTCTCCTTTGGGTCACGTTAAAGGCAGTGCTCTCCATGGCTCAGGTTAAAGGCAGTGCTCTCCTTTGGGTCACGTTAAAGGCAGTGCTCTCCTTTGGGTCAGGTTAAAGGCAGTGCTCTCCTGGGGATCAGGTTAAAGGCAGTGCTCTCCTGGGCTCAGGTTAAAGGCAGTGCTCTCCTGGGCTCAGGTTAAAGGCAGTGCTCTCCTGGGGCTCAGGTTAAAGGCAGTGCTCTCCTGGGGATCAGGTTAAAGGCAGTGCTCTCCATGGCTCAGGTTAAAGGCAGTGCTCTCCTGGGATCAGGTTAAAGGCAGTGCTCTCCTGGGGATCAGGTTAAAGGCAGTGCTCTCCTTTGGGTCACGTTAAAGGCAGTGCTCTCCTTTGGCTCAGGTTAAAGGCAGTGCTCTCCATGGCTCAGGTTAAAGGCAGTGCTCTCCATGGCTCAGGTTAAAGGCAGTGCTGTCCTGGGCTCAGGTTAAAGGCAGTGCTCTCCTGGGCTCAGGTTAAAGGCAGTGCTCTCCATGGCTCAGGTTAAAGGCAGTGTTCTCATGGGCTCAGGTTAAAGGCAGTGCTCTCCTGGGGCTCAGGTTAAAGGCAGTGCTCTCCATGGCTCAGGTTAAAGGCAGTGCTCTCCTTTGGGTCAGGTTAAAGGCAGTGCTCTCCTGGGGATCAGGACTTCCCAGGACAGGCAGAGAAGCATTCCCTGTGCCCTGGGTTCCAGCACTAGCTGGCAGAGGGATCCTTTCTCTATTCTGGGGGCACACCCAGGGACACTGAGGCTGTTTCCCTACAGCCAGGGGGATCCTCACTTGGGTGGCTGCAGGTCTGGAGGAGCTGTTTCCTATCTGAGCTGTGGCTGCAGTGCTGAGCCTCTCTCAGGCACGGGGCTGAGGTGAGTGCTGGATGCAGGGCTGCAGAGGTGTTCTCATCTGGGTTTCACATGCAAGGTGCACATGAGCACAGCCAAGGAAGGCTACCTTATACTGTCCATCCCCATTTCTGTTTCTGCCATGTTTAATTTCCAATTCTGACAGGCTGGCCTCTACCCAGCGCCTCCCAGGCAAGGCTCCCAGCCTCCTCCTGCAGGACTGTGGGGCATCCACACAACCTGAGTGTGGAAACCCAGGGCACAGGGAATATTTCTGTGTCTGCTCTGGTCAAAGTCATGGATGACTTTGACCCTCATCCATGGAGAAAGTTTCCTAAACTCCAAAATAGACTGGAATCCACTAAGGTGTGCAATAGATTATAGAGAGCAGTGTAGGTGCATCACTTGGTGAGAAATTGAGGTTTTGGGATTTTTAATGTGTTGTGGATGGCAGCAAAATGGAGGGCACAGGGTGTCATCCTGGGTTTCTCCCTCATACTTCTTCTTCCTCCTTCTTCTCCATGGGTTTGGGTGACATTTTATAATTGGGCAGAAAAGTCCCCATTGCAGCTCTTTGGGATCAGTTATTGGGTTAAAAAGGGAAATAAGCCAGGTGTCAGTTTTTCATTGGATAGTTTAGCTTTAAAAGACCTTGGAACAAGAGATTGTTGGCCATTTTTGTGGTGCTTTTCCAGTGCACTAAGCCTGGTGTGGACAGCGTGCAAAACTCTAGGTAGGATAACAATAAACAAGAATCTGAAGACTGAAAAGATCCAGTACATCTCTCTTTCCTGACACAAACCACCCCAGGAGGGTCTCCCCTGACAGAGGAGCCCCCCGGGAGGGCCCAGAAGTCAGGGGAACCCCAACACCTGAACAGCTCCAGTGGCCTGGGACTGGCATTGCCACAGCCCAGAAGGCTGGAGAGGGACATGGAGGGACAGGACAAGGGGGGATGGCCTTGAGCTGAAGGAGAGAAGGGTTACACAGGGTATGGGGAATGAGGAATTCCTCCCTGGCGGGCTGGGGAGGCCTTGGAGAATTCCCAGAGCAGCTGGGGCTGCCCCTGCATCCCTGGCAGTGCCCAGGGCCAGGCTGGGCACTGGGGACAGTGGGAGGTGACCCTGCCATGGCAGGGGTGGCACTGGATGAGCTTTGAGGTCCCTTCAACCCAAACCATTCTGTGATTCTGTGATTCTACTCTGCAAGGCTCTGGAAGAGAAATGGCCACACTGGAATTTCACTGCTTTTAAACAGCAAGGTCACCTCAGGAAGTTCCCTGTTAGACTCCCACTCTGCCAGAGGAAGAGGGGATCCAATCTCTTTCCACAAGGGAGAACTTTGCCCAGCCGTGTCCTGGCTGATCCTGCTGCAGACAGCAGCCAGGGCTGAGCCCTTCCCACACTCAGGCACAGCAAACCCTGGGAAGCAGCCAGGGCCAGCATGGGGAGAATCCCCTGGGTCAGGGGATGTCTGCAGAGGGAGGCAGGAGGAACGTCACACTGCCACATCAGCCCTGCTGCCTGCAGGCAGGGATCGGGGCTCAGCCAAGAGCTGTCTTCCCTGATCATTTGAAATTAAGCCTTTTAATTCATATTTTTCTTATTTTATTCATATTTTTATTTAATATTTTTCATATTAAATATTTTCATATTAAATATTTTTCATATTAAATATTTTTCATATTAAATATTCATATTAAATATTTTAAATTTTAATTTTAAATATTTTTATTTTTATATTCTTAATTTATATTTTCTTATTTTTAATACCTAGTTTTATTTCATATTTTTAACATTTTAATTCATATTTTTCATTTTTTAAAATTCATCTTTTAAATTTTTTTATTCATGTGTTTCTGTGAAAGTTTTCAAGTTTATTCCTGTAGGTTTATTCTGTTCATTCTAGCTTAAGTTTGCTGGGTTAACCTGGATCTCTTCCAGTTTGTTCTACTGGTCCATGTGGCTTTGCACATCTTTAGCAAGATATAGATAAAAATAGAGATATAGACACAAAACAAATCCTTTACAGGGAGTTCAGCAACTTTCTCCACCCCATGTCTTCTTTTTGTGTCTTTCCTTCTTTGCCCTTGCTCACCAACAACACCAGACCCACACACTGGAAATGAAAAACAGGCATAAAGAGTAGGCTTGGGATGTTTTGGGATTTGCAGATTATATGTGCAATGATGTTTTTCTTCTTTATCCTTTTTTCTTTTCATGAAAGGTCGTTGCAAAAAAATACCGAAATTTTCACTTCCCACCTGAAATGACAGGGATTTCCAGATACTTGAAAAATGCATATGCAAGAGATGAATTCACAAACACGTGCCCTGCTGACCAGGAGATTGAATACGCTTACTTGGATGTGGCAAAGAGAATGAAGTAACCTGAAGATGCCTCTGTTTGTTGCTTCTGTGATGGACAACAGCCAAGCTGGAAAAGCACAAACCAGCAGAGATTCTGCAGTGTGATTTTAAGTTCTGCTATTGGCCAATCCTTTTATAATGATTGTATTGCATTATTTACTCCTTCTTAAATTAAGTGTGCGCTTGTGTTTGTGTGTCTTGCACGCTGCAAAGTGGGTTGTCCATTCCAAGGGAAAGGCATCCATCAGTGGTAAAGGTTTGTAGATTTAGGGGAGCAGTGTGGGTCACACGCTTACAGCAGTACCACAGAACAAATCACTGCATTTTGGGAAGAACGAGGCTGTTTGAACACTTTGAACCTTTCATTAGTGCTGCCTCTGGTCTGTGCCACACAGCTCTTGCCAAATTTCACCTCTGACTGGATGGTTTCTCTCTGCTTCACTGCCCTGAGCCAGCAGCCCCTGAGTGACCCAGGGGAGAGCCCAGCCTGCAGGTGGGACCACACCTGGTGTCCCCCAGGCCTCTCCTCTGGGCTGGAGCCCTGCAGGGCAGCTCCACCATGAACAGTTCCTATTTCCACTGCAGGAGTCTCCTTTGGTGTGGAAAAGACAGAAAGAAAGGAGAATTCCTGCCTTCCCTATTGTATTTGGGTTCTCCCAGATGAAGGAAGGAATGATGAATCTGACTCCATGTTCTCAGAAGGCTGATTTATTATTTTAAGATACTATATTATATTAAAGAATACCAAACTAAACCCTATTAAAGAATATGGAAAGGATACTTACAGAAGGCTAAAAAGATAATAATGAAAACTCCTGACTCTCTCCAGAGTCCCAACACAGCCAATGAGTGAAAATAATTCACAGCAGAATCCAATGAAACAATCACCTGTGGGTAAACAATCTCCAAACATTCCACATGAGCACTACACAGGAGAAGCAAATGAGATAAGAATTGTTTTCCTTTTTCTCTGAAGCTTCTCAGCTTCCCAGGAGAAAAATCCTGGGTGAAGGGATTTTTCAGAGAATGTGAATGTGACACTTCCCCTCTGTCAGAGCTGCAGAATCCTCAAACTTCCCTCCTGCTGCTCCCCCAGAGAGAACGCTGGCCTGGGGACTCTCTGCTGTTGGATTTTGGGCAAGGGAGGAGGGAACACTTGGCTGTCCCTGTGGACAGAGGAAATGCAGAGCATCCAGTAACAAATACTCATGAGAGATTTCTCATCCTTCAGTGATTCTTATTTGGTTTTGGAAAGCAGAGAGGAGGAGGAGAGGGCCTAAGAAAGGAACAATCCTTCTGTACGCCCTGCCAGGAGGGCACAGCCGGGGGGGTCGGGCTCTGCTCCAGGGAACAGGGACAGGAGCAGAGGGAGCGGCCTCAGGCCGGGCCAGGGCAGGCTCAGCTGGGACAGCAGCAGCAATTTGCCCATGGAAAGGGAGCTCAGGCCTTGGCAGGGGCTGCCCAGGGAGCTTTGCAGTGCCCATCCCTGCAGGTGTGCCCTGGAGGTGGCACTGAGTGCTCTGGGCTGGGCACAAGGTGGGCACAGCTGGCACTGCATGGGCTGGCAGGGTTGTGCCAGCCCCAGGGATTTGGGGATTCTGTGAGAGTGATCCCAGAAGAAAGAAACCCTAATGCCGGAGCAAGGCCCTGCCCTGGGGCAGCACAGGAGCAGCCCCGAGGCCGGAGGTGCCCAGAGCGGCTCCAGCCCCGGCTGCCCAGCCCTGAGCCCTGTGGGGCTGCCCAGCAGGAGCAGCAGAGCCCCAGAGCCGCTGCTCAGGCTTGGTTGCGCTGCTTTGGGCTCTGTGGCCGCACAGCCCCGAGCAGCTGCTGCCCAGGGATCGGTGTGAGCAGCACAGAGCGGCTGCTGCTGCCGCTGCCTCGGCTGGGGCTGCAGCGGGGGAACCCCTCCCGCCGGGCCGGGGCTGCTCCAGGCGGGCCGGGCTGCTGAGGAACGGCCCCAGCCGGGCTGCCGGGCCACGGGCAGCGTCCCAGCGGGGCTGTGCTGGCTCCGCTCTGGCGGCTGCACAGCCCCGCTGCCAAGGGCTCTCTCCCAGCACAGCTCTCTCTCAGCCGGCCCCAACGGGCGCCTTCAGTTCAGCTGCAGAGAGCAGCGCCAGCCCTGCCCTGCCCGCCCGGCCGGCAACTCTCCCGCTGCGCTGGGGCTGAGCACTCCCTGCTCACAGGGGACTCCGTGCCACTGCCTGGGAAAATGCATCGGCACCGCCGAGAGACAGAAATGAAACCTGGGCACTCTGTTCTTGTGCCTTTTCAGAAACTTTATTAGAAAACATGCTAATTCTTAAGTAATTGGAACTGGTGATTTCCTGGACATTATAATGTATAGTAATTAGAACTTATTGTATATTCATGTTTTTATATCATGAATTGTTGTATAAACATACAATATGTACTAAATGCTAAGTATGTTCTAACAGAGCTATCCATTACACTTTATCTTCATTTCTGTATTCCTAAATTATTTTTCCTATTCTTCTCATTCTACTTCTCTTCTTCCATAATTATTGTATTGTATCGCATTGTATTGTATTGTATTGTATTGTGTTGTATTGTATTGTATTGTATTCTATTCTATTCCTCTTAATAATATTCTTCCTTACTGAATTTTGAAAATGTTCTCCATCCTGTTCCTCTTCGCATTCTTCATCTCTGCTGTTTGTCTTCATTTTGGTTCTCCTCTCCCTCCTCGTCTCGCTGCTCCCGTTCGCTGCCCCAGCTCCCCCTGGTGTTGTCCGTGCAGTGCGAGGCGCAGCCCTGCAGGACGGGAGCTCTGGGAGCACTCGCTGCTGTCAGCACCGTGTCTGTGCCGCTGCTCCGGCCGTGGCCTCAGGCAGGGACAGCGGAAGAGCCCCCGCAGCCCCCGCCTGATTCCAGGTTAACAGGTCTCGTTTTTCCTTCCTGTGTGTGAACCCAGGGACTGACAATGTCCAAGTCGCTGTCCCCTGGGAAGCAGATGAGGACAAAGGGCTCTCTCAGTGGGAAGTGGATGAGGATGCAGGGCTCTGCTGAGGAGCACAGGACAGTCCCACTGAGCTGTCCCAAAGGAGGCACGCAGCACCAGGGAGCTGCTGCCTGTCTGGAGGAAGCATCTCCCTGGATGGCTTTGCAGAGGATGGCTGGGATGGAAAGAGAGATGGACAAGGGAAGGGGAACCCCACCTCCCCTGCTGCCCAAAGCCAACTGCTGAGCCTGCAGAGGAGGCCGAGAGTCAGGGAGGAGGCAGGAAGGAGAGGCCAGTGCAAGGGCCAGAGTCTGCTCTGCCAAGGGAGCCATCTCTGTCCCATGTTCTTGCCCCTCTCAGGGTGGCCCAGGAGGGCACAGCCCGAGTGTCCCCGAGCTGGCAGCTGCTGCCTGTGCTGCCCATCCCCTCGGGGGCTCGAGCCGTGGGGCACAGCCTCACAGGCACAGAGCTGGAGAGACAGAGCAATGACAACGAGCTGTCCCACAGGGAACATGGCAGCGATGAGGAGCTGTCCCCAGTGGAAGAGGCCATCGAGAGCCTTACAGGGGACAGCAGCACTGACCACAGCTGTCCCCAGTGGAAGAGGCCATCGAGCTCTCTCTAGGGGACAGCAA
This sequence comes from Ammospiza caudacuta, assembly GCF_027887145.1. NCBI lineage: Eukaryota > Metazoa > Chordata > Aves > Passeriformes > Passerellidae > Ammospiza > Ammospiza caudacuta. The sequence continues at coordinate 120,484,006 of NC_080594.1, read as the reverse complement.
GAGTGGCCTGGAGCTGTCCCCAGTGGAAGATGACAGTGAGCTCTTTCCAGTGGACAGCACAAGTGACCGGGAGCTGTCCCCAGTGGAAGAGGACATCGTGGTGGTTTTGGGGGATGGCCCAGCTGATGAGGAGCTGTCCAAAGTGGAAGAGGACATCGAGGTTGGTCCAGAGGACACCACAAGTGACCGTGAGCTGTCCAAATTGGAAGAGGCCATCAAGCTCTTCCCAGGGAAAACAGCAATGACGAGAAGCTGTCCCCAGTGGAAGGTGACAATGGGCTCTCCCGAGGGGACAGCAAGAGTTACAAGGAGCTGTCCCTGGGTGAAGAGAAGCATGAAAAAGAGCTGTCCCAGGGGAACAGTGACAGTGACAAAGAGCTGTCCCATGGGGTTAACTACGAGGATGAGAAGCTTTCCCCAGCAGACGTCAAACGCAAAACAGAGCTGTGGTTTGGGGAAGACTATGATGTCCAAGACATGTCCCCGTGGGAAGAGGATGACAACAAACAGCTCTCCCATTGGGAAGAACACGAGGATGAAGAGCTGTGGGGCTGGGGCTGTCCTGTGGCAGTGTGGCTGTAATATATGTTAGAAATAATCCATGCTATAAAGGAATGTATTTTATAAAGATTGTGAGATCCAAACGAGTCTCTGACCACAAGCAGCCTGAGAGGCAGACATCTATTCAAACTTTGAAATTCCTGACGGGGGCAGGATAACGATCGGCATTTAGCTTATGAATAGACCCACCCAGCACAATGGTCACCGCCATCCTGAGCCATGGAAGACACCTAAGAGGGATCATTGCCCTGTTGATTAGCATCGATCAAGATAGCAGAAGCCGTCAGAAAGATACATGTGAGTACGCATCTTCCTGGGATTTGATCAACGCTGGCTATCACCCAGGAAATGGCGATTGTCCAGCTCTGCACAGTGAAAGAACCAACTATGAATATGCAAAGTTACAAAAGAAACTTGGACTCCTTGGCCTCAGGCATACTAAACTGCATAAAACATCCTCTCTAAAAGCAGCTGTTGTGAGCAAGAGGGGATCGGACGCAGTAGAGGTCAGATCTATGCTCACCCAGCGCCGAACCCGGACTCGACGCTGTCTCTTTGGCTGTGGTGGTTTTGAGGACTGCATTTTGGTCACAGAAAAAGATAAATAAATCTTTCAGCATTTTTGATAATTTGGCTTTCGATTGATCATTTCTAAGAGTGGCCAAAGCCTCTCAGGGCTCTGGGCACAGCAGGGCCAAAGGCCACAAGTGCGGGGCTGCTCCCAGCAACTTCCTGGCTGCTGCACTGATGTTGGGCTGCCCCGGGTGGCCCTTGGTGACACAGGCACACGGTGTCGGGGCCCTTTGTGATGTGGGACGTGGTGGTGGCCAGAGAGCCTTGTGACATCAGGGAGCCCCGGCCTGGCTGAGGGTGTCTAAGGGGCGCAGAGCCCTGCGGTGCCCAGTCGCAGGAGAGCCGCTCTCTGTGCAGGAAGCAGCTCCCTGTGTCTGTCTGCGCTGGACGCCCACAGCGACAGAGGCCGACAGCGACAGACGAGGACAGCGAGGAGGACAAAGGCAACTCCAACTCCCGGTCGCCAGCCCCTTGCCCAGCTGGCTGGAGGCCCCCAGCGGGCAGTGGTCGGGGGCAGTGGGCAGGTCAGTGCTGCCCCTGTCACAGACTGAGGAGGAGGAGAGGCCCTTTGCCCGAGTGGACTGTGAGCTTTCCCAGTGGGAAGGTGACAGTGAGGAGGAGCTTTCCCAGTGGGAAGGTGTGCAAAGGACGTACGAGAGACAAGTACCGAGAGTTCGAGAAATGTCCCAGTGGAGATCCAGGAGCAGCCAAGACTTGCTGTACCAATGCCAGGTACATGTGGGAGTTGGGATAGTTTCACAGTGCAGAGGTGGGAAACACCAAGAGCTCTAGGAAGGGAAAGAAAATGGGCAGAGTCCTCAGTGAGATGGACCAAGAGGAGTGCGAGGGGGAAGAATGTTTCACAACCCAAGAGATATCCCAGTGGGAAATAGACATGAGAGGGCAGCAGGAGTTGGGATGGGGAGAAGACAAAAGATCCCACGAGCTGTCCCTGCAGAGAGATGTGAGTGTCCCAGATGATTCCCAGTGGGACGATGCCCAAGAGCTTTCCCAGAGGGAAGGTGAGAGGTACCAAGACCTCTGACCATGGGGACAAGATGTGCACTGTCACATGTCCCAGTGGGAAGACAGGAGAGAGCTGGAATTGTCCCAGGTGAGAGCCAGCAGTGACAAGGAGCTGTGCCAAGGAGCAGACGCTGCAGCCCCAGAGCTGCCCTGGTGGGACGATGGCAGTGAGGGAAAGCTGTCCCTGTGGGAGGGAGATGTGAGCAGGCAGGAGCTGTCCCAGTGGAGAAATGCCAACAGCTCTGAGACGTGGGACAGATCCTTGCTAGCAGTGAGTGAGGAGGAGCCTGAGCCTTGTCCCGCAGGGGGCCCAGCTGTGGCAGCCCCGTGGGCACAGAGGTGGCAGCAGAGGCAGTGCCTGCCCCAACCAGCGCCTCTCCTTCCCTACAGAGCCCCACGGAGGCCGAGCCGGCAGCTGCTGCCCCAGCGGGAGCTGCTGAGCAGGAGGAGCCCCTCGAGCCTGTGGCCCCTGAGGCAGAAGAGGCAGCAGAGCCTCCTGCCCCCAGGAAGGAGCTGCCATCAGCAGGGACACAGAGCCCAGTGCCTGCCCCTGTCAGCCCCCCAGGCTGCAGCCAGACTCTGCTGCACTCAGCGTGGCTCATCAGCTGTGTGATCGTGAGCCAGGTGCTGCTGGAGATCCAGGGAGCCGGGCAGCAGCCGCAGGAGCAGAGGCAGCTGGAAGAAAGTGAGGATCCAGCAGTGGCAGGAACAGGCCCAGCAGAGAGGGGAGAGATCCCGGCGCCTGCCCCGCACAGCCCCCCCGGGCCCTGCCCTGCCCCGCTGGCATTCCCGGCCCCCGGGGAGCAGCCGCAGTGGGCAGGGGCAGAGTCAGAGCTGGCACAGGAAGGCAGCCAGGAGACCTTGCCTTGGGACAGTGACTGGGACACTTCCAGTGAGGAAGGGGAAAGTGAGTCAGAGCTGTCCCAAGGGACAGACTCTTCTCTGGAAGAAGTGTCCGAGCTGGAGGATGATGTGAGCTCCAGCTCTTGGGACTTCTTGCGAGCCAGTGTGGGCCCAGTGAAGGAGGAGGGCAGCCAGGCTTGTCCCGCAGAGGGGCCCCGCTGTGGCAGCCCCGTGGGCACAGAGGTGGCAGCAGAGGCAGCCCCTGCCCTGCCCAGCTCCTCTCCTGCCCCGGGCCGTGCCACGGAGGCCGAGCCGGCAGCCGCTGCCCGGGGCGGAGCTGCTGAGGAGGCGGCAGCGGGGGCGGCGCCTGCCCCGCACAGCCCCCCCGGGCCCTGCCCTGCCCCGCTGGCATTCCCGGCCCCCGGGGAGCAGCCGCAGTGGGCAGGGGCAGAGTCAGAGCTGGCAGGGTCACAGCTGTCCCTGGAAGGCAGCCAGGAGACCTCGGCTTGGGACAGTGAGCCCTGCCCTGAGTGGGACATCTACAGTGTGGGTTGGGAAGAGGAGTGGGCAGTGCCAGGGTCAGAGCTGGCAGGGCCACGGCTGTTCCTGGAGGGCAGCCAGGAGACATCGCCTTTTTCCAGTGAGCCCTGCAGTGAGAGGGACGCCTACAGCGAGAGAGAGGAGGAGGAAGGTGAAGTGAAGTCCCTGCCGTCACTGCTCTGGGCAGACTCTTCTCTGGAAGAGGTGTCCCAGCTGGCAGCCCCTGCCCTGGCCAGCGCCTCTCCTGCCCCGGGCTGTCCCACGGAGGCCGAGCCGGCAGCTGCTGCCCGGGGCGGAGCTGCTCAGGAGGTGTTGCCTGGTGTAGCCAAGGCCAGGAAACGTCCCTCCCGCTTCAGGCGGGCGCTGCGGGCGCTGCGGGGGCTCTTCCGCTGTCCCTGCCTGAGGCCACGGCCCGAGGAGTGAAACGAGGAAGAATGAGAAATGATGAAGAAAAAGGAGAAGATGATGAAGACAAAGAAGATGGAGGAGATGAGGAAGAAGGTGATGACTAAGAGAATGAAGACAAATATGATGAAGAAGATGAAGAAGACGAAGACAAAGAAGACGAAGAAGATGAAGAAGACGACAACAAAGAGGAAGATGACTAAGATGAAGAAGACAAGACAGAGAAGCCTTATTTATGGATCCATAGAAATAGAATAGGAATAAGAATTTAGAAATTCTTAGAAGAAGACTACTAGGAATAGGAATAAGAATATGAAGTATTTAGATGAACTGGAATAGGTATTGGAATAGGAATAGGAATAGGAGTAGGAATAGGAATCTAAAAATACATAGAAGTAGCAAAGAAGAAGGCTAGTAAGAAAGAGTAGTACGAAGACGAATAAGAACATTAAGAATGATAAGAACAGAAAAATGAAGAGGAAATTGAATGAATAAATAAAACTAGAAAACAATTTCTTTTTATTTCATATTAAATATTTATATTATGGTCTATGATATAAAAACATTAATGTAACAATCCCAGGAGATAATATTTGGAGCAATCCAAGGTGGTTTTCTATCCCAAGGACATTTAAAGCCTCGTTTCTTTATCCCAAATAGATGAAATCCTGTGGGTTTAGTGTCACATCTCACACAGCTGGGCCCAGGGGTGACATCGTGGCAGCCCAGCCCAGCCCCTGGGGCCGCTGTCCAGGTGCATTTGGAAGGGCACGGAGACAATTTCAGCACCGTCTGTCTTTGTGCTCTGTGAAAAATGGTTTTGTGATTTGTGTTCATTGGTAATTGTATCTGCTGTGTGAAAAAGAGATGCACAGAACGGCTTTGAAACTTTCTGACCCAATAGCTAAGTAAAGCATGAAAATAAAAGAAGTGTAGTAGAGAAGAAGAGATGAAGTGACAAGATGACTGATGCTTTGAATGAAAGAGAAGTAGTTATGGTAAAGCTAAGAGATATTGCAAGAAAGCAGTGGAATGCTTCTGTACAATAAAAAGCGTCACTGTTATGTCGGATGTAACATATACACACATGATCAGGGTCCAAGAAGAAAAGTTTTTTTATGCTGTGTGTTTGCCAGCTTATATACTCTTAACAAAGCCTGATCTTAAGTCGTTAACTACATCACAATAACTTATTAAATTCATTGGTGCAAAGCAACTAACATCAGTATAACTGGCAAAGTTTTACAGAAATTCAATATGGCACGTATACACATCTACTTATGCACGTAGTGTAGCTTACAAAGATTTTCATGTATCTTTTCTAACCTGTTTCCATGCTGATGGCTTTGTCTTCTTCCTTGCTATGATGCACTCAGAAATCATCCATTGTTGTTTGTTCAATTAACTCAGCTTTGCTTGCAGGCCAGCTGTGAATGAGGCTCCTGCATAGCCCTTGCACAAACCAAGGCCAAGGTGTATTTGCCATGTTTGCAGATGCCACACGGAGGAACAGCAGCTTTTGAAGCTCAGTGACTCAGGCAGCACCTGAGGGATGAAGAGTTAGGCAGGATTCCCCACTGCAGGATTCAGTCTCGAAGCTCTGACTAAATCCAAGAGCCACGTTGTGTTTTGCTGAGGTCCCAGTAACACAACTGCAAGGACACACACAAACTGGTTTTCCTCATCAGCAGGGTTATTACAGTGTAGCAGCCAAAACTTTCACAGCTTTTGTGCCAGTTCTTGGTTTCTTTTCTCTTCTGTGGGATGAGGATTGAAGGCACTTGAGATTATAGTTCATACTCAGACTCAAATGTTTATTTCTTCTTGTCCATGTTACAATCTCACCAACTGTGAGTTCTGCAGTATTTCACTTACAAGGTACAAAAATGGCTCACTGTCTTTGTCCCCAAGGTCTTTTAAGGCTAAACTGTCCAATCAAGAAATGACACCTAAATTAATTTCACTTTTAACCCAATAACTCATCACTCAAAGTTGGCAATGGGGACTTTTCTGTTCAATGACACAAAACCACCCAAACGCACGGAGAAGGTGAAGAAGAAAGAGCAGCCTCCACCCTAAAATCTCCATCTTGCTCTATATATATTTTTATATTCTAAGCCCTTAAACTCTGAGTTTCCCACCCTGTGATATCACACACTTCTATTCAAACTCCACACCTTTAATCTCAGTTTTATTATTGAATTTTGGAAGATCCTCCAGAGCCTCAGGTCAGTGCAGTGTTCTCTTGGGGGTCAGTGCCTGGCAGCACAGAAAGCTTGAAATTCTCAGCAGCCAGGGTTCCAACTTTTGTAAGTTTTCCCCTAAACCCAAGGCCTCTGAGGTTTTTTTTCCTCCCACAGAATAGATTTCGCTGAGAACTTTTGGCCTTCCCTTCCAGGGGCTCTGGGCCATGACTGATGAGGTAATTCCTCACAAAAACAATGCTCCTGTATGCTTAAAAAACCAACTTGTAACCAGCCCTTTGTTCTGTGCTGATAAACAATTAATATTCCCCCACAATATTTATTCCCAATGCCTTACACTCCAAGGCTTCCCAGCCCCAGCTCTTCTGGGGGAGGCCAATGTCAAAGCCAGCCAGCATCACCCCCTGACTCCTGATTAACAATTAACAAACCCGTTATTGATTTGTCATTACTAACAACAGCTTTATGGGCACTTGTTTCCAGCTCCTTCAGTCTCAGAATAGGCAATTTTTCAACTCTGAGAGTCTGAAAGGCAATAAGCAACATTTCAACAAATGTGGAGCTTCTCCATATCACTTACAGTTGTTGTTGCTAATTGGAGAGCAGTTAATTCAGCTTTTATTAAGGAAACTTCTGGCTGTGCAATAAAGGAACTGAGGAACACTTTGCTGTGTCAGGTCTGTAGTTTATTTTCTGTTTCCAATGCACACATCACAAATCCCAGCCACAAACTCTGCTGCAGAGAATGAAAACATATTTTTTGAGTTTTTAAGTTTTTAGTACCACAATAATTAAGTACCAGAATATAAATCAGTAATTATTTATTGATATATTAATAACACCAACTGATTATGTTTGGCTACGAATGATGGATCAGTGCTATTTTTATTGTCACCTAATTCCATTTAGTTCTGATAGTAAGGAATGTCTGTCCAACAGCGATTCTGGTCTTGAGCCTCCCCCCAGACAGATCACAGCTCTAGAACAGCCCCATCCTCTTTAGAAACCCCTGTGCAGCCTCCAGAACAGCTCTGGATCCTGGAAAATTCTACTGTGATGAGAGATAAGGCACCTGCTTCCTGATCCCAGCTCCATGAGACCCATCCCAGGGGAGAGGGAAAAGGGAATGATGGAGTGAGGAACGAAATCAGGAAAATGAGCTCAGCCTTTCCATCCCTGAGCTCACCAGGGTTTGACAGTTTTGTCACTGACAAATTGGCCATGAGGAGCATCAGCACTGGAAGGCAGAAGGGCCAAATACACGGGGGTCTCAGCCCCCTCCTCGGGGGACTTGGGGGCCTTGGGACCTGCCATGTCTGTCCTCACCCAGCCAGGGCAGCAGGCATTGAGGAGGATGTGCTCGCCCTTCCTCTGCTCGTCCAGCAGCCGCGCTTGGATCCTGGACAGGACGGTGACCCCGATTTTGGACACCCCGTAGGCAGTGTTTGGCCAGCCCTCCTTCTCATGGACACCTCTCTTGGTGTCTTCCACAAATTTGGTCATGAGCTGCACCAGCTCCTCCTCAGTGATGGTGTCACTGCGGAATTTCTGCTGCAGCTCCTGGCTGCAGCCTCGCAGGGCTGAGCAGCTCACCATGCTGGAGACATTCACCACCCGGCCTGAAAAGAGAATAAAAATCAATTATTTACACACATTTTCTGTCACAGGCATAGTTTGTGAAAAAATCCATTGCTAGGATTTTTTCTCCTGAGAAGCCTCAGAGGAAAAGAGAAACAATGATTATCTGCTGCTGTGGAATGCAAAAGGTGCAGCTTTGACTGGTCCATCTTGGTTGTGTTTTATTAATGGCCAATCACAGTCCAGCTATCTCAGACTTTCTGGTCAGTCACAAGAATTTTTATCATTCCATTCCCTTCTATTCCTTTCAAGCCTTCTGATGAAATCCTTTCTTCTATTCTTTTAGCATGTAATTTTCTTTTAATATAATATATATAATAAAATAATAAATCAGCCTTCTGAAACATGGAGTCAAGATTCTCATCTCTCCCCTCATCCTGGGACCCCTGGGAACACCACCACTGAAGTGGGGCTGCTCTCCAGTTCTGGATTCACTCCTCAGGTCAATATCTGCAAAATATTTTAGCTGGGTTGTTTTGCAGAGCTCCTGGAAAATCAGATGAACTCAATGTTCTGATTTCTAGTAAATACCATGAGAGTTAATTTAAGGTGTGAACCTGCAAAAGTCTCAGATAAACATCCAGGAAACAACTTTACAATCAGCAGGTACACTCTTACTACAGCAGAAATATCACCTGGAGATTTACAAATTCAAGGATTTATCTCCCAGCACTTCAGTAAAAGGGACAAGCCAGCTGAATCAGTAAATCACTCATCTCCAAAATGATGTTTCACTGTTTCCCCTCTTACCTGCCACTTCTGGTGATGAATTTGGTGACTTAATCTTAAAAGCCACAGAAATTAATGCTGTTAATGACTTTATTAACAGTCATCCTTCAATGCAGTACAAGAGCACTAGACTGCAACCTTGGCACTGTTTCCTCCCTCCCCAAATTCACTCACTCTGTTTATTCCTTCTCCCTCAGGAAACAAAAACCTGTTTTTCATCTACTTGACTTCTTTTTTCCTTGAAAACCTCAATGCATTTAAATATTAGGAGACACCACATTTCCTTTATAGCAGCAAACACATCTGAACACTGCTGCAGAGCCTGAGACTGGAGAGGATTTCCCATTGAAAAGGGCCAAAATTCAAACAAAACTCTTTCTCCACTTGTTATGTTTCACTCACCATAAGGCTTCATAAGAGGCAGCAATTCTGTGCAAACATTCCTGGTTGCAAAAAAGTTTGTCTTCAGTGTAACCTCAGCTTGGACTGCAAATGGAGTGGTGTCATGAACTGGTCATAAAAGGAAGGAGGGGAAAAAAAATAACAAAAATTAGAACTGTAACACTGTTTGAATAGAAGTTGCCAAACCCCAAATGTTTATCTTAGTTGCTGTTTTTAATACTTAGAAAACAGGTACATGATCACAGACTGGGCAGGTGCTCATGGTTTCCAAATCCATGACAATTCAGAAATTGTAACAAGTCATTATTGGATGTGATAGTTCAAAAGAGAAACTGTAACAGGTCATTATTTGATGTGGTTTTTGTTGTAAGACACGTTTAATGACCCACACTCATTTGCAAATCACTGGCTTGCATTTAAATCTCACACATGAAGCCAGATCATGAGCCATGGCCAGGGTTATGGCAGGGGGAGAACTGAAATCCTACAGAACCCCAAATCCTGCTCCATATCCTGCCTTCCTTGTGAGGGAGAACTTCCCTACACCCAAAGCCCACTCATGTGCCTAACAGGGTATAAGGGAACATCCTGAAATTGCATGGTTTAAGAAGCTTTATTAGACAACTCTTCCCAGAGAGGCTCATCCACAAGACAACCACAGCTCCAGCACCATTTGATACAGAAAGTTTTTGCTGGTTCAAGGACTTAGCTGGAGAAATGCAGCACAAAACCAAAATAACAAAACTTAATGGCAAATCTAATCTTTGACAGGCTGCAATAGCACATAATGCTACAACTCAAAAAGGAAAGCAGAAATTCTGGGATGGCAGCAAAAACTTGGTGAGGCAAGAAACAATCTTGGGTAGAAATACCAATGTGGGAAGCAAAATTGGTAACCATGGGAGAAGCATCACAGCAAGTTCTTACACAGATGTTACACCCTGTGTGCTTGATACTCACAGCAACAGTTCCCGTATCAGTTAAACAGTTTAACTGATAATGAAACTATTACAGCCTCCTGAGTGGGTCGCTGAGGGTGAGAGAGAAATGGTGAATCTTGTTTCTAGATCAGAAGGCTGGATTTATTGATATATGATATATATTACATTATGACTATACTAAATAGAATAAAGAGAGAAGTTTGCAGAGAGCTTGCTAGCCTAAGAACAGAAAGAAAGAATCTATAACAAAGTTGTGTCCAAGGACTCAGTCCCTAGCTTGCACTTTGTGATTGGCCCTTAATTATAAACATAGAAAATGAGCCAAGCAAGATGCCCCTGTTGCATTCCACAGCAGCTGATAACAATTGTTTACATTATCTTCTGAGGCCTCTGCCCTCCAGAAATCTGAAAGATTTCTGTGAAAAAATGTCTGCGACATCTCACCTTTCTAAATTGTATAAATTAAAAGAAAAATGCTGATGTGGAATGAACAGGAAATTTCTTCACCTGTAAAACACACAACACCAACAAATCACCAAAACAATCCTACAACCCAAGGAAATGCAAAAAACAATGCAAAGCAAATTCAAGTCCATGCAGCTGAGTTTCAGGAACAGTCCATCAGCTGAAGTTGTTTCTTTTGGACATCTGAGAGTCCTTTTTGGAAACAAACTTGCTGCAAAAAGAATCCCATCAATAGTTATCAAAAACCCATTGACAGTCATAACACAATTTTAAACAATTTCAAACAATTTTGGAATGTCCTTTTCTGGCCCTTCAATGCTTCAGTGCTTCAGAGCTGCTGCCTGCTATTTTCAATCTTTTTAATTTAATTTTAATTTTTTTTTTTTTTAATCGAAAAGCAAAAAAGCAGCAGCCGAGCAGAGCAGTGCCAGAGAAGGAAAGGCCCTGGGGGCCCTGGCCCATGCTGGACCAGGAACCCCAAAACTGGCCCACAACAGGGGCCAGTAGGAGAAACCAGAATCCCCAAAACCATAAGGAGGCCACGCAGTGGGCCCAGCCCAGGAACCTCCAGAGCCCAACGGCCCAGGCCAAACTGGGTAGTGAGATGCTTCCTTTCCCCAATACCACTGAGGCAGGCCAGCAGCAGGGAAATAGAAGCCTTCTCCAGAAATGCCATCTGGGGTCCGGAGATGTTTGTTCCCCACAGCAAACCAGCTATGGTCTCCTCCAGCTGTACCATCTTCCCCTGCACTGCATTGAGTTTGTCTCTCATCCGCCCCATGGCTTCATCATCCACACCCCCTCCGGGCTGGGGACCAGAGGCAGGGCTGTCGGGGTGCACCTGCCCCCCCATGCCACTAGGACGCAGGAGAGGCGGCAGAGATGGGAGCCGCCATGGGACCATCCCCGAGAAACCACCCCCGAACCCGCCGAGAATGCTGATCTTAAAAACAGGCAGCCAGATTGCCCCCAGAGTCAGCTGGCGGGCAGCCCCCGCTCCACGGAAGGAGAGACCAGCCTCCGGGGCCGCTTCCTGGGGCGGGCCCGCGGGGCTGTGGGTGACGCTGGGGCTGGCCTGGAGCGCGGCAGTGGCTCTGGCCGCGGAGGAGCCGGCCGAGGAGGGAATCACGCTGGAGAAAGGAGCAGCCGCGGGCTGCCCCGAGGTTCCCGCGGGTTTGGGGCCGTCTCCCACACCGTCCTGAACAGGGACCGTCTCGGTTTGAGGCGGCGGGGACGCGCGGGAACACGCCGCTGCTGCTGCGTCCCTTGGCTCTGAAAGCGGCGGCAGGCACGGCACGGGGTTGGCGCCGTCTTCTGCCGCTGACTCTGGGGTCCGCTGCGGAGGCGCAGCCGCGGTCTCCGTCGGAGTGCACACGCGCAACCGTGGAGCCGACACGGGCAGCGCTGGAGCCGGGAGAAGCGCCGGCGGAGCATCGCTGTTGCTTAGCAACAGCTCATGAGGGACCGGAAGTGCTGTATCTTCTGCAGCATCAGATGCAGGCGCTGGCAGGGGCGGGGAGGCCGGTGGAGCCGTGGGCGGGACCGCCTGGAGCGGCGGAGACGGGATCTCCTGGAGAGAAGGAGCTGGCAGAGGCGGAGAAACCTCAGAGACTGGTGCCGCCCCCATGTCTGAAGGAGGTGGAGTCTGGGCTGTGGCTTGAGCGGCGCAGCCTCCTCCCATCCCCCTGGAGAGAGAGAAGGGGGGAAGGAGAAAACTCCATCTGAGCATGCTCCGGAGCAAGAGTAAAAAAAACTTCTTCACGCAGCGCAGTTTCACCCCCCCCCCCCTCCGTGAAGCAGGGGGGGCTGGGAAGCAGAATGTCATCACCCACCAGGGGTGGTGGAAACGGGGCCTGGCCGTAACAGTTAGAAATCCATTGAAAGGTAGCTGCTCTGCATTTCAGAACTGGAAAAAGCTTTATAAATGCTGGGTAGATAGAAGGCAAAAGACGTCCCTGACTGTAGACGCACTGGATAATCGAGTCCATGCACTCCCAGACAAAAACATCCAAAGCATATAGGACATCAGTAAAGAACCCAAAAAGCTTTGCCCATCAAAAGAACTCAGAGATCTGTTGCTGTCAGAAAAAACCCATCTTCTCTACACCAGTGTTTCCAGAGGGCAATAAGCTTCTTCCCTGAAGGAGTAAAATGAACCACGTACTTCAAGGGGTATCTCCCCCATATAAACAGCCATAATTTTCTCGCGGCTGAACCCTCAGGGATAGAAAAGTGAACAGTACCTTTTTCAAAAGTCCAGCTTGCTCTGGCCAGCTCTGCAGGTATGCTGCTCTTGTCTATCATGTTTCCTGAAGGTTTTCCAGAAGAAGGTTCTCTTTGTGGTCAGCCTTGGCTGTGAACTCTGTCCAAATCAGGATCTTCAGTTCTTCAGCTCCTGGTTTGAATCCACTTTTGTGGTCACTTCAAAGCAACCATCAAATGCTACACATACAGGATTTTTACCCAGTGCAGCAATTTTGCTCCTCTGGTCTTATCAAATTAATCTTTGCTCTGACACGAGGGGTCACCAGATATTACAGCGTCCTGAGTGGGTCGCTGAGGGTGAGAGAGAGATGGTGAATCTTGTTTCTTGATCAGAAGGCTGGATTTATTGATACATGATATATATTACATTATGACTATACTAAATAGAATAAAGAGAGAAGTTTGCAGAGAGCTTGCTAGCCTAAGAATAGAAAAAAAGAATCTATAACAAAGTTGCGTCCAAGGACTCAGTCCCTAGCTTGCACTTTGTGATTGGCCCTTAATTATAAACATAGAAAATGAGCCAATCAAGATGCCCCTGTTGCATTCCACAGCAGCTGATAACAATTGTTTACATTATCTTCTGAGGCCTCTGCCCTCCAGAAGACACAGAAATCTGAAAGAAAGGATTTCTGTGAAAAAATGTCTGCGACATAAAACAGTTTTAACAGTTAAAGTTTAACAGTTCCTAAATTCTGTGACCTGCTGCTGACTCAGTTGTTGTCAGTTTGAGAAAAGTCAAGGCTGAACATCTGGAAATGATATTTTAACTGCTGCTGGAATCCTTGCTGAGCACACCCTGAAGCTCAGACAATTCTATTAAGAGCTGCCTCCCAAGAAGCTGATCTTAAGCAATTTTCCTATAAAGTAACAAGCAAAAGAGCCAGAAGATCATCACTGCACTCCCACTCCACAAGAAGTTCCCTGCTCTCTCTCAGTGTGAAGCTGTTCCCCCTTGGAATGCCCCAATTAGGCCACCCCAAAGCTTCTCCTGTGCAGGTGAGCAATGCCAGCTGTGCCAGCCTTTCCTGCCAGCAGAGCTGCTCCATCCCTCTGCCCATCCTGGAGCCTCCTCTGGGCTCTGCAGCAGCTCCAGCTCCTCCCTGGCTGGGGCAGCTCTGCAGGTGGGGTCTGACCTGAGGGGGGAACAGGGGCACAATCCCCTCCATAAAACCAGCAGCCAGACTTGTGATTTGCTCTGTCTGCAGCAAATTCTGATTCTGGATTTCATACACTCAACAAAAATTTATCCTTCCACCTTGAAACTGCTGGGTCCTTCTCACTTTCCCTGCCTTTCTGCCCACTGGGAGGTGAAAGGGTTAAATTCTTGCCCAGCACAGCGGGATTTGAGTGGTTTAGAGGTGGCTGAATGGCCTGGAGACAGCAAAGCCCACCCAGGGACAATGAAGGTGCTTTTCCATCAGCTGGAATCCCTGAGCAGAGAGTGCACAGAACAGAGCAGGGGGTGGAGAAGACAGAACACAGCAGCTGCCTGAGGCACAGGGAGCCATTCCCAATGGAGATGGGCACTGAGGCAACGAACCCAGCCCAGCTCACCGCCCTGTGTGCCTCAGCACTTCCACGCGGTGCAAACACAACCCTCAGGGAAGCATGTTGACAGAAACATGGAATTGTTACAGCTGGCAAAGCCCTGCCAGCCCACGGAGTGCCAGCTGTGCCCCATGGGCACAGAGCACTCAGTGCCACCTCCAGGGCACACCTGCAGGGATGGGCACTGCAAAGCTCCCTGGGCAGCCCCTGCCAAGGCCTGAGCTCCCTTTCCATGGGCAAATTGCTGCTGCTGTCCCAGCTGAGCCTCCCCTGGCACACTGTTCTCACACCATCCTTAAGATGGGATGTTTGCCCAAGCAAAAATGCAGCGTGGCACTGGCACAGAAGTGTTGGATGCACCCACTGCCCTCTCCACAGAACACAGGAGCACTTCCCACCTTTAAAAGCGATACCAGCATTGTTCACGTTGATCCCTCCATATTCTCCTTGAGGAAGTCCAGGCCCTCCTTGGGCACCTCTAGGGATGGATGGGCACTGCAAACCTCCCTGGGCAGACCCTGCCAAGGCCTGAGCTCCCTTTCCATGGAGAAATTCCTTCTGGGATCAAATCTGACCCTCCCCTGGCACACCGTTCTCACATCATCCCTAAGATGGGAAGTTTGCCCAAGCAGAAATGCAGCAGAAGTGCTGGGTGCACCCCCTGCCCTCTGCACAGAAGCACCCCAGGAGAGCCCTGCCCACCTTTGAAGGCGATGCCGGCGTTGTTCACCAGCACGTTGATGCCTCCGTACTTGTCCCTGAGGAAGTCGCGCAGCGCTCGGATGCTCTGCAGGTCGTCGATGTCCAGCTGGTGGAAGAGCGGGCGCAGCCCCTCCTGCTGGAGCTGTGCCACGGCGGCCTGGCCGCGGCCGGGGTCCCGGGAGGTCAGGTACACGTCCCCCGGGAACTGCCGGCACAGCGCCCGCACGATGGCCAGCCCGATGCCCTTGTTGGAGCCCGTCACCACAGCCACCGGCACGTTGGACATTGTCCCCTGGGAACGGGAGCCAAGGGCACGGGAACTGCCAGCAGCAAGGAAAAGGCCAGTCACACACACAAAATGGCTGCCTGGAAAGGAATTGGGAACATGGGATGGTTTGGGTTGGAAGGGACTGTGGAAACCCAGGGCACTTCCTCTGTCTGCTCTGGGGTGTACTGACTCTGACTCTCATCCATGGAGAAAGTCTCCTAAACTCCAGAATAGACTGAATCCACCAAACTGAAACAGATTATAGAGAGCAGTGTAGGTGTATCACTTCCTGAGAAATTGAGGTTTTGGGGTTTTTAGTGTGTTGTGGATGGCAGCAAGATGGAGGGCACAGGGTGTTGCCCTGGGCTGCTTCTCACGCTTCTTCTTCCTTCTTCTCCATGGGTTTGGGTGGCATTTTGTAATTGGGCAGAAAAGTCCCCATTGCAGCTCTTTGGGATCAGTTATTGGGTTAAAAGGGAAAATAATCCAGGTGTCAGTTCTCAATTGGAGAGTTTAGTCATAAAAGACCTTGGAACAAGAGATTGTTGGCCATTTTATGCCTTCTAATGAAAAGCTGCTGAACTCACAGTAGTAAGACTGTTTTACTGATAACAAATAATAAACTCTTAAATCCAAACATGAAACACCATTTTGAGTGCCTTCAATCCAAACCCAGAGAAACCAAAAATTAAAACTCTCACAACCCTAAAGATTATCTCATTGCCATGGACACCTTCCACTATCGCAGGTCACTCCCATCCAACCTGGCCTGGAACATTTCCAGCAGTGTGGAGCCTCCCTAGGTAAGTGTTTTTTCTTTAAAGTATTATTTAAAATTCCATCTTGGATTATGTGAAACTACATTTCTGCGCAAGCCATGTAAATTCCTAAGGCAACACGAAGTATTCACAGAGATATCTGGTGTTAAGTGTTCTGAAGAAAAGCCAACCAGTGATGGGTAAAAAGAAGAAATGTCTCGACTAAAAATTACCAGTGACTAATTTTTCATACTAAATTAGCTTTATGTAGGAGTAAGCTCTTCTGCACTTACACCTCACAGAAAGACCTTCCACCTTTTGGGAACATTCAATTGGGTCAGCTCAAGTTTTGCTGAAAACTTCAGGCTCCAAACCTGAGCAACCTGGTTTAGTGCAAGGTATCCCTGTCCATGGCAAGGGCTGGAACTGGATGATCTTTAAGGTCCCAAACAATATTAAAAAAAGGATGGGGTATCTTTATCTTCCAGTGCCAGGCAGGCGGAACACTTACAGCCTATTCCGGGAAAAACAGCAGAGCACAGGCCGACTGCAATGGCTGGTTGTGTAACACAGCATCCGAAAACTGCTTGTTGCTTTTCTAACAGATACAGTGCATTTAAAAAGCTGCATTTCCCCCACAAAAACAAGTTTAAACGCTGGCTTTTCACATCATTACCATCTCTCTCTTCCTAATTTACTTGTAACCCTAAGCAGGCATCCAGGGAATATACAACACTCCAGGAATCTCCAGAGTGACGCCCCAGGGTCAGGAACGCCATTCTCCCCTCACCACAAGTCTCCCTCTGTCCCCCTGCTCCCGTCCCCCTCACGGGAGGGAACCCGCGCGCCGCCTCCAACCCCGACGCCCTCGGGGGGGACACCGGAGTGAAGCGTCCGATGGAGGGGACACCCAGAACCCCATCACCCACCTCCAGCACCGCGGGCACCTCTCCCTCGTCCCTCAGCTCCACACAGCGAGGACAGAGCACGTTTTATCCAAAGTACAAACAGCCACACACCGCGGGGAAGGGAGATGGAGACGCCCCTAAGATGGCGGGGCAGCCCCGCCTCAGGGGCGGGAGAGCGGGCGGGCACTCGCGCAGAGGGACAGCGAGGGAATGTCGTTGCTCGTGTCCCCTTTGCAGGTGGGTTTGGGACACCGGGGAGCAATTCCAGCCCGGGAGAGACTCGGGAATCACAGTCTGGGCTGGCAGGGGAGGACGCGGTTGGGGCTCCCGGGGCAGTGCGCGGAGCACGGGCGGTCCCTCAGGAAGTTCCGCTCCCGCAGCGCTGCCGGGGCCGGTTCTGTCCCTCCCAGCCCGGGGGTTTGTGCCGAGCGGGGAATGGAGGTTGGTTAGCACAGGATTCCCAGTTCTGGGGTGGGATGGGATGATAGGGGATGGGATTTGGACTCGATGATCTCTGAGGATTTTCTACCCAAAGGAACGGGATGTGATGGAGGGCCGGCCTCTGAGGAGGCCGAGCGCCTGTGGGTGATCCCGGCTCCCTGCGGCCCCTCCGTCCTGGCAGGGAAAAGCTGCGCTTCGAGCTTCAGTTCAGGGCAATTTTAGCAAAAGGAAAGAGATCAGGGAAAGGTTCTTCCCCCAGAGGGTGCTGGCACTGCCCAGGCTGCCCAGGGAATGGGCACGGCCCCGAGGCTGCCACAGCTCCAGGAGCCTTTGGCCGGCGCTGCCAGGGATGCCCAGGCTGGGCTTGGTGGGCTCTGGGCAGGGCAGGGCTGGCACTGGATCATCCTTGTGAACTCAGGATATTCCATAAGTCCATGAAATATCATCCAATCTCATCCCATCCCATCCCATCCCATCCCATCCCATCCCATCCCATCCCATCCCCATGGCAGGGACACCTCCCACTGTCCCAGGCTGCTCCAGCCCCAGTGTCCAGCCTGGCCTTGGGCACTGCCAGGGATGCAGGGGCAGCCCCAGCTGCTCTGGGCACCCTGTGCCAGGGCCTGCCCACCCTCACAGTAATAAATTTGACTTTAAATGTTTCTAAATCAGTTATTTTTAATTTTTTTTTTTAATTCAGGTTGTGTAAAAAAGGCAAAATCTGTTGCTTAATATGAAGAAAAGCAGAGGTCGGACAGGTCGAAATAGAAGAAGGAAACACTTGAAGAGTTTTATGGATGGAGGTATCATCATACCTGGAAGTTAAATAAGAAAATAACCAATTGTTCCTCAAGGTGTCACTTTATTATTTATATTTTCAAAAGCCTTTGTGCTTGGAAAATTACATTCATAAATGTTAGCTTTTTATATGCAAATATCTGAGTGTTAGTTTACAGTCCCAAGCAGAGCAAGGTGAATTTTCTGAGCTCACTTTTCTGCCTAATGGCAAATATTACATTATTCTAAAATTCCTTGGATATGCTGAATAACTCACACATTTCTGAGACTTCCCAGTGCCCACAGACCCCAAATTTATTTAGTTTAATTCTTTCTTGCCATTTTGTTATGCTTTAAAATGTCCAAAATACAGTTTCTCTGACTATGCAGTAAAATGTTTATGTTTCCTTTATTGTCTATCAGAATGCTCTTTAACAGCATTAATTTATTTTTCTGTTTTTAGTGAACTGCAGTCACAAGCTGGAATACATAAAACTTAAGAAGTGGCTAAAAGAGAGAGGATTTGAAGACAGTAATTTAAGGCCAGCAGAGTTCTGGGGTAATGCTTTAATTATTTCTTGATGGTACAAATTTCTGAATCTTCTAAGAATTTTAGATTCCTGCTTTCATTTTGAATTATGCCCCTGTCTGGCATCAGGAAAAAAAAAAGATACTGATACTCTTCCAAGGATTCTTGGAATGTCAATTTAACATGAAAAAATAGAATGGAGGCCTGAAAAAGCCAAAATTTGAAGTGTGAACAATACAGTTTTTGGAATTTAACCTTGTTATAATTTGTTTATCTTTTTATCCCCAAGCAAGTTCAGCAGAGAGCTGAGGTTCACTTAGTAATCTTTACTGCAAAGATTTATACTTATATTTTTTCTCTTTCTCTAGGTTTTATTTTAAATGTTTTTTAATATTATAGAGCAGAAAGAACAGAATGGATCAGAGAAAAATATTGTGACAAGAAATGCTAAAGTTCAGTTCAAACTCTGAAACCAAGAGCTGCAGCTGGTGATGAAAGATTTGTGTGAGGAAAAAATGGAGAAAAAGAAGGTGAATAATTGCTATGAGTGGGAGAAAAAAAAGCTGAACAATTGCTAGAATTAGACAGCAAATGCTGCAGGATATGCAGGGAAAAGATCCTGAAAAATAAAGGAAATTGGAGAAAAATAAACGACCTATATATGGAGCAGTCCATAATTGAATTTATGTTTTGTTACACATGCTGCCTGTTCTTTTGGAGCTTTTCCTTGCTGCCCTGATCCCTGATTTTCCATATCTGCATTTATTTACTCCTGCCCTTTGTTCCTTCTTCAGGGACAGGCAGGGGATTGATGACAACAAAAGCTCTCCAGGTGAGTGATGCTGTTGGTGATGCAGGAGCCCTTCAGGTTTTTACATTTAATGATTTTTGCAACAAGCAAAGCTCAGAAATCCCTTGTGAATGTAATTTCTGACTTTTGGACTGTGGCAGCCGGAATGTGACCCCACCACTCCCCACAGTAATGAAATGAATCTTTCCACTTGATTTTTGCTGGGTTTGTGTGTAATTTCTTTCCTCCTCCCTCCAAGGCAGGAGATGTGATTATTTCACTGCCTGAGAAGTGTTTGCTCACCACCAGCACCGTGCTCAGCAGCTGCCTGGGAGGGCACATTGAGAGGTAAGTGACAAGTGACACTTGGTGGCCTTCAGTGGGGTTTTCAGCAGGAATGAACCCTCTGAAGGGGTGGTGGAGCTTTCAAGTGAATATCCTGAGTGGTGCCAGCATTTCAGGGGTGTGGAATGCTCAGACGGGGACAATTTTTGATATATGCTGAACATCTGATAAATGCTGAACATCTGATAAACGCTGAACATCTGATAAATCCTGGACATTTGCTAAATACTGAACATCTGATAAATCCTGAACATCTGATAAATACTGAACCTTTGCTAAATACTGAGCATTTGCTAAATACTGAGCATCTGATAAA
The DNA here is from genome assembly GCF_027887145.1 of Ammospiza caudacuta. Lineage (NCBI taxonomy): Eukaryota > Metazoa > Chordata > Aves > Passeriformes > Passerellidae > Ammospiza > Ammospiza caudacuta. The sequence goes on along the minus strand of NC_080594.1, from coordinate 120,464,029 downwards.
TGCTGAGCATCTGATAAATCCTGAACATCTGATAAATACTGAACATCTGATAAATACTGAACATCTTATAAATCCTGGACATTTGCTAAATACTTAGCATTTGATAAAGTACTGAACATCTGATAAATCTTAAACATTTGTTAAATGCTGAACATCTGATAAATCTTGAACATCTGATAAATACTGAACATCTGATAAATCTTAAACATTTGCTAAATGCTGAACATCTGATAAATCTTGAACATTTGCTAAATACTGAACATCTGATAAATACTGAACATCTGATAAATACTGAACATTTGCTAAATGCTGAACATCTGATAAATGCTGAACATCTGATAAATCCTGAACATCTGATAAATCCTGGACATCTGATAAATACTGAACCTTTGCTAAATACTGAGCATTTGCTAAATACTGAGCATCTGATAAATGCTGAACATCTGATAAATCCTGAACATTTGCTAAATCCTGAACATCTGATAAATACTGAGCATTTGCTAAATACTGAACACCTGATAATTCCTGGACATCTGATAAATACTGAACCTTTGCTAAATACTGAGCATCTGATAAATCCTGGACATTTGCTAAATACTTAGCATTTGATAAAGTACTGAACATCTGATAAATCTTAAACATTTGCTAAATGCTGAACATCTGATAAATCTTGAACATCTGATAAATACTGAACATCTGATAAATCTTAAACATTTGCTAAATACTGAACATCTGATAAATACTGAACATCTGATAAATCCTGGACATTTGCTAAATACTGAACATTTGCTAAATCCTGAACACCTGATAAATCCTGGACATCTGATAAATACTGAACCTTTGCTAAATACTGAGCATTTGCTAAATACTGAGCATCTGATAAATGCTGAACATCTGATAAATCCTGGACATCTGATAAATCCTGGACATTTGCTAAATACTGAACACCTGATAAATCCTGGACATCTGATAAATACTTAGCATTTGATAAAGTACTGAACATCTGATAAATCTTAAACATTTGCTAAATGCTGAACATCTGATAAATCTTGAACATCTGATAAATGCTGAACATCTGATAAATCCTGAACATCTGATGAATCCTGGACATTTGCTAAATACTGAACATCTGATAAATCCTGAACATCTGATAAATACTGAACCTTTGCTAAATACTGAGCATTTGCTAAATACTGAGCATCTGATAAATGCTGAGCATCTGATAAATCCTGAACATCTGATAAATACTGAACATTTGCTAAATACTGAACATCTTATAAATCCTGGACATTTGCTAAATACTTAGCATTTGATAAAGTACTGAACATCTGATAAATCTTAAACATTTGCTAAATGCTGAACATCTGATAAATCTTGAACATCTGATAAATCCTGGACATCTGATAAATCCTGAGCATCTGATAAATACCAAACATCTGATAAATACTGAGCATTTGCTAAATCCTGAACATGTGATAAATCCTGAACATGTGATAAATCCTGAACATTTGCTAAATACTGAGCATCTGATAAATCCTGGACATCTGATAAATCCTGAGCATCTGATAAATACCAAACATTTGCTAAATCCTGAACATCTGATAAATCCTGAACATTTGCTAAATCCTGAACATCTGCTAAGTACTGAGCATCCCCTTTTAGCTTGGCACAGCTGGAGAGGGCACAGGCTGCAGCTGGAGCTGCCTCAGAGCCTGCCTGGCCCTAAATGCCAGTTAGGAATGGGGTTTTGGGCATTTGGGAGCCAGCTGCAATAGGAGAAGGAAGATAAAGCTGGGCTGCAGAGCCGGGGCCTTTGAGAAAGTGAGGAACAAATTGGAAATGTGGAAAATTTGGAATATACAATACTTGTGTCTCCTGAAAAAAGCCAGCCCGAGGGGTGAACCTGGAATTGTTATTAAATCCAGCTTTTATTGCCCCTTGGAAATCAGCCACAGCACTTGGAGATGAACTACAAAGAAGTTTTAAATAGAAACTGTTTATAACTTCAGAGAGCTCTGAGAGAGGTAAAACTGCTGTGTCCATTTCCCATCTCACCTCTGCGGGTCTGCTGCATTGCTGTTTTTATTATTATTTTATCTCGATTTTTCTTTCATTTTTATTTTTATTTTTAATTTTATTTTTATTTTATTTCACTTTTATTTTTAGTTTACTTTTAATTTTTATTTTACTTTTTACTTTTTTATTTTTATTTCTTTTCTATTTTTATTTCATTTTTATTTTTACTTTTATTTTTATTTATTTTATTTTTATGTTTACTTTTTTAATTTTAAGTTTTAATTTTCTTTTACTTTTTTATTTTTACTTTTTACTTTTATTTATTTTTCTTTCTGTTTTATTTTTCTTTCTATTTTATTTTTCTATTTTCTTATTCTTTTTATTCCTATTTTATTTTTACTTTTGTTTATTTTTATTTATTTTTAATATTTATTTTAATATTTATTTTTATTTCTATTTAATTTTTATTTTTATTTTTATTTTTATTTTTATTTTTATTTTTATTTTTATTTTTATTTTTATTTATTTTAATTTTCCTTTCTATTTTATTTTTACCCTTATTTTATTTTTCTTTCTAATTTTTCTTTCTTTTCTTTTACCTTTTTACCTTTTTTTTTTTTTTACCTTTGAAAAACTTCTTTATTTTTATTTTTACCTTTTATTTTTTATTTCTATTTTTTAAACAAAATTCTATTTCAATTTTAATTGTATTTTTATTGCATTTTTCATTCCCGCTAGCTGGAAGCCGCCTGTGTCTCCCCTGCTGGCCCTGTGCACGTTTCTGATGGCAGAGAAACACGCTGGGGACAGATCTCCATGGAAGCCCTACCTGGATGTTCTGCCCGAGACTCACACCTGCCCTGCTTGCCTGGAGCCTGATGTCATCAATCTCCTCCCAAACCCCTTGAAAAAGAAAGCTCAGGAGCAGAAAATGATGATCCAAGAGCTGTTCAGATCCTCCAGAGCTTTCTTCTCTTCCCTGCAGCCTTTATTTGCTGAGAGCACAGGGAGTATTTTTAATTTCAGTGCTTTGGAGTGGGCTTGGTGCACTGTAAATACCAGGACAGTCTACATGGAGCATCCCCACAGGGACTGTTTCTCCCTGGAGCCAGATGTTTATGCACTGGCACCATATTTAGATTTGCTAAACCACAGCCCAAATGTTCAGGTGAGAGACTCAAAATAGAGCAGTAAATTTCTTTATTTTTATAAAGTGCACTCTGTCAATGCCATCTGCATTGATGTGGTGGATGAGGAGTGGGGAGGGCAGGGATGGATCTCACAGGGGCAGAAATGGCTCAGCCCCTCAGGAGCTGCAGTGCCAGCACACAGGGAATGCATTCAGAGGGCAGGGCTGGGGGGATGTTGGGAAAGAATCCTGTCCTGGCAGGGTGGGCAGGGCTGGCATGGAATTCCATCCCTGCATCCCTGGCAGTGCCCAAGGCCAGGCTGGGCACTGGGGACAGTGGGAGGTGTCCCTGCCATGGCAGGGGTGGCACTGGGTGGGCTTTAAATTCCCTCCCAACCCAAATGCAGATTTCATTATTCCTGCTCTGATTCCCTCTGCCTTCCCCTGTGCTTTGAGTTCCATCCCCTCAGGACTCACTCCCTGTGTCCAGGTTCCTTCCAGAGCCATCCCTGGAGGGGATCCCTGTGCAAACCCGGCTGGGAATGGCCCCAGTGCCAGAGGGCAGGGCTGGGGGGGATCCTGCCCGTGAGGAATTGTTCCCTGGCAGGGTGGGCAGGGCTGGCATGGAATTCCATCCCTGCATCCCTGGCAGTGCCCAAGGCCAGGCTGGGCACTGGGGACAGTGGGAGGTGTCCCTGCCATGGCAGGGGTGGAACAAGATGTTTAAATTCCCTCACAACCCAAACACTCAGTGATTCTATAACTGAAATATTTCAGTTTGTGCAGCACAGCCAAGGTGCAGGGAGAGCCCACAGTGGCTGGGGGAGTTTGGCATCCAAACCAACTGTTGGGAGGAGCCACTTGCAAACACCCCCTGATCTGCTGCTGAAAGCAAGACAAATTCCTTGTCCTGACACAAATTCCAGGGTCCCTGTGTTACCTCACCTCTGGCTGCAGCCTCAGAGCAGCCTGGGGGCAGTGCAGAGAGAATTCCCACTTTGTCAGGCTCTGGGTGCCACCGCTGGGCTGGGGCAGCACAGGAGAGGCCAACCCTGCATGGAACCATCTGTGTCTGCAGATCTGGGGTCTGCCCCAGAGGTCCCCACAACTGAACAAGAATTTCAATCCTCAGGGGTTTCAAAATTCAAAGGTTTGTTTCCTTTTTCACCCTTTTACCTTTTATTTTTCACTCCCTGAAGGTCAAGGCTGGGTTTAATGAGCAGACAAGGAGCTATGAAATTTGGACAAATTCGCCGTGCAAAAAATACCAGGAAGTTTTGATCTGCTATGGACCTCATGACAATCAGAGGCTGCTGCTGGAATATGGATTTGTTGCCATGGACAACCCTCACAGCAGTGTTTATGTCTCAGCAGGTTGGATTCATGGATTGCCTGAGCACTGAAAGGCACAAAACCTGAGAACTGAGTGTGTGAATTCTCAAGGAGTGCAAAAGGGTTTGATACCTCTTTAAGGATTTAATTTTTGCTTAATTTAAAATATTTTTTGTTACCATTTTATTTTAAAAAAATGTTATTATTAACAACATCTGTGTAGAGATTTCAGCTGGATGTCTTAGATTGCAGCAGTGAGGATTGAAATCCAGATCTCCACAAACTGGACTTGCTTGGAGTGTTTCATAGCTTCAGGTGGAGTCAGGATTTCTGTTATAGACACACAATCCTGGAGAGTGCTGATAGCTTTTGAGAATTCTGAAAAGTTCTCCAAAATTTAACAGGTTTTGGTCTTAGTCCTACATTAAAAATATGGTTGAAATCTGTTCTCAGAATTGATGATTGTGGTTTCTCATACATACAATTTATTTAAATATTTAAATATTTAAACTGTATTTTTCTGCAGATACTCTCCTCAAATATTTCTCACCACTGGACAAGCAGAGAAAGGCCAAAGTTTCCATTCTAAAGGATCATGGTTTCCTAGAGTAAGTATCTGGAGTTTTTTGTGTCCTGGTGAGATTTTAAATCAGTTTTTCTGGAAGTCAAATTTTGCTTCTAGTATCAAAATCCAGCAAAAAGAAAAAAATAGAATTATTTGTTTTTTAACAAACTCGCTGCTTGAGAGAGATGGAGAAGTTATAAACCCCAGTGTCAAAGCTGGAGATCCACCATGGCTGATGTGTCTCAGGAAGGAAACTCACTGCAAAGCTCCCCTGACCTTCCTCTCATCCCTTGGACTGTGCAGGAACCTGACCTTTGGCTGGGAGGGACCATCCTGGAGACTCCTCACAGCCCTCAAGGTGCTGAGTCTGGCAGCAGAGCAATTGTGAGTTGGAGCAGCCTCAGTATTTGTTGGGTGGGTGTGCAGGAGCCTTTGGCTTGGATTGCCTGGAATCACCAGGGTGGGAAGGGACCCCCAGGACCACCCAGTGCCACCCCAGCCCCACCAGCACCACCCCAATCCCTGTCCCCAAGGCCACATCCAGACTGCTCTGGGACAATTCAGTGACTCCAAACCTCCCTGGGCAGCTCAGCCCAAGGCCTGACCACTCTGCCAGGGAAATTTTCTGTGCCAGTCTCCAACCTGAGCCTGCCCTGGTGCCATCTGAGGCCATTTCCTCTCCTCCTTTCCCTGCCCCTCCTGGCAGGAGCTGTGCAGAGCACTGAGGTCCCCCCTGAGCCTCCTTTGCTCCAGGATTTGCTTTCCAGCCCTTCCCAGTTGTTTTTCCCCTCTCTGGCCCAGCTCCAGCCCCTCAATGTCATTTTTTGGGTGACCCTGCACAAGCTGGGAGTGAATCCAACTCCCTGCCCTGCTCTGGGCCAGGTTTGCAGCACTCCAGGGCAGAAGCTGAGTTTATCCCCACTGTTGCTCAGATTTCATCTTCAATATGAAAGGGAATTTAGACCAAGAGGGAAATCAAGCTTTTCTTTTTTTCCCCCACAGTCAGGTCCCAGCTCAGCCCAAGGCCTGACCACTGTGCCAGGGAAATTTTCTGTGCCAATCTCCAACCTGAGCCTGCCCTGGTGCCATCTGAGGCCATTTCCTCTCCTCCTTTCCCTGCCCCTCCTGGCAGGAGCTGTGCAGAGCACTGAGGTCCCCCCTGAGCCTCCTTTTGTCCAGGCTGAGCCCCTTTCCCAGCTCCCTCAGCTGCTCCTCCCAGGATTTGTTTCCCAGCCATTCAATATTTTCTGTTTCCCCTCACTCTTTGTTCCCTGCTGGCTGTGAGTGCCACACTGGGACAATTTTTGGATCTCCTGTGTCTGATTTGTGGAGCCCAGGTGAGAAATGAAAAGAAGAAAGGCAGAGAACACCATTGGCTGTAAACTCCCTCCCCTTTTGCTGCTTTGGTGATTTCCTTTCCTGTATTATTTTCCCTTTCTATTTCAAGCCCCAGATATTCCCTCAAGGCTCAGACTCCTTTCAGGCCTTTTTCCTGTTGGTTTGATGAAATTTTAAATGCTTTTAACCTGTTTTGATTTCCTTGAGTCATGTGTTCCACAGGCTGGAATTGCAGGGCCAGGGAAGTTGCTGAAATTTATCCTCAGGGACTCTCAGTGCACTTGGAGCATTTATTCCAAATTCCAAATGGCAAATCTGCCTCAAACATCAGGGCTGGGAAATGATTACCTGCACTTTGCTTGGAATAAATGAAATGAGGGAATAAATTAATGAGCAAAGGCTTGTTCAGAGTTGTTTGTGCTTTGAAGATTCATTGCTGAGTGGAATAAATTGATCTGAGAACTAAAAATAAATCCCTGGGCTGGGTTATGAGCCCCGGTGAGGGCCAGGGCAGCAGAGCCACGTTTGGCATCCAGCTGGGGAGGGCAGAAAATCGTTCTGGATTCTGAATTCTTCAAACATTTTGGTTGCAGTGCCTGCTGGAGGAGGGTCCTGCTTGGTGATGTCTCTTCAGCCAGGAATGAGCAGCAGGCTTTGGCTGCAGCAGCAAAAATTTGTCAGTTTTTAATAGAGGAGACCCAGCATGTCCTTATCCAGGTAATCTGGGAAACAAGGGAGCTCAGATTCCTTTCTCTAGCAGAACAATGTAATTTTCTGAATGAGATTTTGATGATTTTTCCCTTTCCCTCTTTTTTTTTTTTTTTCCTTTTTACTATCAAAGTTTCTCTTGTGAAATTAAAAAACCCCACTATTTTACCATAATCAATAAAATCCTTACAGATTTCCACAGATTTTTCTCTTCATGTCCTATTAAATAATCAAAAATTTGAATCATTTCATCCCATTTGTCTTAACTCCAGATTTCCCAGTTGAAAAAGGACAAAGAGAACCTCAAAACCCACCTGGCTCTGGTGGAAATGCTGCGCTCAGAAGACCTCAAGATCCTTCAAAAATCAGCTGAGATTCTTTGCAACCTGAATTTAGGAACAGATTGAGCCCCCTGGAGCTGAGACAGCTGTAATTGCTCAGGGATTGTTGCCAGATTATTTCTCTTTCAATGGATTTGAGCAGCAAAGAATAATTTAAATTTCATCAGATTAATTTTGTTCTTTGCTGACCTTCACACAAAAGGTTCTGCTGAAGTGAAGAGTTTGAGCTCCTTGGTTTGGAGAAAAGAGAATTTTTTTAAAGGGCATTTCAGGGCAGGACCCTTATTTAAACTGCAGAAACTTCATTTGGAATTGGGATTCTCTTGTGATTATTTTCCATGATGTGATTTTAAAAAGTGTTTATTTTTATAAATACATTATTTCATTTTCTACAAGACTTGTCTGTTTTATTTTCCTAAAATCCTTCCTGGAGCTGGAACTCCATTTCTCATATCCTTGAGGCCAATTCACCTCCAGATTTGCCTAAATTATGTTTTTAAGTCACTTGCCACCATATTTTACTCTCTAATCAGTCCCGTTAGGCCCTGCTCAGTTTAGATTGGATAGCAGGAATTGTTTTTTCATGGGAAGGGTGTAAAACATTGGAACAGGATACCCAGGGCAGAGTCCCCATCCCTGGGACTGGAATTGGGAATTGGAAATTGGGAATTGGAAATTGGGATTCTCTTGTGATTATTTTCCATGATGTGATTTTGAAAAGTGTTTATTTTTGTAAAGATATTATTTCATTTTCTACCAGACTTGTGTTTTATTTTTCTAAAATCCTTTCTGGAGCTGGAACTCCATTTCTTACATCCCTGAGGCCAATTCACCTCCAGATTTGCCTAAATTATGTTTTTAAGTCACTTGCCACCATATTTTACTCTCTAATCAGTCCCGTTAGGCCCTGCTCAGTTTAGATTGGATAGCAGGAATTGTTTTTTCATGGGAAGGGTGTAAAACATTGGAACAGGATACCCAGGGCAGAGTTGCCATCCCTGGGACTGGAATTGGGAATTGGAATTGGGAATTGGAAATTGGGATTCTCTTGTGATTATTTTCCATGGTGTGATTTTGAAAAGTGTTTATTTTTGTAAAGATATTATTTCATTTTCTACCAGACTTGTCTGTTTTATTTTTCTAAAATCCTTCCTGGAGCTGGAACTCCATTTCTTACAGGATTTTTTTTTTCATGGGAAGAGTGTAAAACATTGGAACAGCATACCCAGGGCAGAGTCCCCATCCCTGGGACTGCCCAAAACCGTGGATGTGGCACCTGAGGACTTGGTTTGATGGTGACCATGGGGTGATGGTTGGACTTGGAGCTTAAAGTCCTTTCCAGCCTTAAGGATTCTGGGATTTCCTTTGGGTTTGGGGGAATTCTCACCAGATTTTCTGCAGGTCCCCTGCCCCTGTGACTGTTTGACCTTCCTTTAATAAACCCCTTTTCATTCTCTACCACCAGCTGTGTTTCTAATTTTATCATTTTATCACAAAACGGTGCCAGAGTTAAAGGAGATAAGGCTGTTTGGCTGGTTTATTTATATATATATATTTCTTTTTTCTGAGGATGTTTATTTCAAGAACAGCTCCTGTACAGTGTGTCTGGCGAGGTGAATACGAGTTTGACAGAAGTTGATTTGCTTTTCTGGGGGCTCCACATTTATTCCAGGTGCTTTGGAAATGAGCTCTGCTCCTGGAACTCCCACACACCCTCCAGGGAGAGCAGGAAAGGGGGTCTGGAAGTGCAGGAAAGAAGGCAGAGCACAGCAATTTATGTGTATATAGATAAATATACCTTAAATTTAAGCTTAAACTTTTTTGATTCAACCTAAACTATGTGCAATACAGGGCTGAGAGCTGAGGTGCCTGAGGAGACAGCAGCCCTGGGAGTGCTCTCTACCTGTTTTACAGAATAAATCAAATTTTCAGAGTGAAAATTCTCCCTCTCAGCCTCTACTTTGAGCTGCAAACAGCATCTCAGTGATGTGCTGATAACATTTCACTCTGGCTCTCTGTTCCCTGGGAAAGGATTGAGCTGGGACCTTACTATGGGGAAAAAAAGAGAAAAGTTTGATTTCCCTCTTGGTCTAAATTCCCTTTTGGATTGAAGCTGAAATCTGAGCAACAGTGGGAATAAACTCAGCTTCTGCCCTGGAGTGCTGCAAACCTGGGCCAGAGCAGGGCAGGGAGTTGGATTCACTCCCAGCTTGTGCAGGGTCACCCAAAAAATGACATTGAGGGGCTGGAGCTGGGCCAGAGAGGGGAAAAACAACTGGGAAGGGCTGGAAAGCAAATCCTGGGGGAAACAGCTGAACTGGGGGGGCTCAGCCTGGAGCAGGGAAAGGACGAGAGGAAATGGCCTCAAATTTCATTCCTATTGGATATTGGGAAAATAAAATCCCTGGCGGAGCGGTCAGGCCTTGGGCTGAGCTGCCCAGGGAGGTTTGGAGTCACTGAATTGTCCCAGAGCAGTCTGGATGTGGCCTTGGGGACAGGGATTGGGGTGGTGCTGGTGGGGCTGGGGTGGCACTGGGTGATCCTGGGGGGCTTTTCCCACCTTGGTGATCCTGGGATTCAAGGAAGGCTGAAGTGGGAAGGCACTCAAAGACAAACTGGGTTCGTTTAGGTAATAAGAGCCAGATTTCATGTGTAAAGAGCACGAGGCAAAAATAGCACAGTTGATTTTTTTTTAGTTTTTAACAGAGGTGTTGATTTAGTGCAGTCACCGAAGTCACTGAAAAATTACAAACATGAAACCTCCTGACAAAATCTTTGCTGTGTCAGTTTATGTCAATAAACCCTGGATTTCCTTTGATCTCCTGCAGAAAGTGGCTCCCAGTTGAGAGTTTTCTCCTGTAATGTGTGCAGCTCATCCATCACTGCCGAGTGCCCTCAGGCCCGTCTGGTTTGGGACAAGATAAGGGAGTATCAACTTCACAGCCTGATAATTAAAGCTTTTAAATAAGCTATGAAAACACTGCCAATGACATTTCCAAAAGAAAGAGCTTTTTAAAATGATCTTGTCCAAAAGTGCTACACTTGGGCAGAATTCGTAATGTCTGTTTGCAGTCAGTGATTCAAGTGATGGATTTAATATTCTCTGGAACGCAGGAAAATACCCCCAAAAAACTTTATGGGTTTCTTTAAACAGTGGCAGGGTCAGGTGGCTGCCCCTGGATCCCTGGAAGTGTCCAAAGCCAGGCTGGGTGGGATTTGGAGTAACCTGGCAGGGGATGAAATAATTTATAATGTCCCTCCCAACCCAAACCATTCCAGAAATGGGAAGAAAAAAATTCCATTTCCAGCTCATTTCACTGCATGTTGTAGTGGATATCTGTAGTCCCAGAATTCAGCTTTAGAAAGCACTGCACTGAAGTGTATTCAGGGGAAAACCAAAGATAATTAATCCCAAATCAATTGTATAAAATGTAAAACCAATGCAATCTCTGTGCTGTCCACTAGATGATGCAGCTGTACCGCAGAGAAACAAGGAGTTACAGTAAATCCATGTCCAATTATGATCCTATTTACTGCATTACATTTATAACAGAAAAAAGCATTGTCTCCAGTGATGTACCATAACTGTATTTAGATAAATACTTCAAATGTCATTTTCTTCGTGCTCTGAAAGTGAAACATGAAGGTTTGTAGTCTTTTATCTTCTCAGTTTTATTGGGATTTAACTTTGTTGTGCAGGTTTCCTCATGGCATTCCTCTTGGAACTGTCACTCAAGACAGTTCAAATCATTGCCTGGATGATCTTGAAGGTCTTTTCCAACCCTGGTGGTTTCAGGAACTCCACTTTGATGGATTAATGAGTGGGATTGCAGTGGAGAAATGTCTGTTCCTGTGTTTTATTCCTTCACAATGAGGGGCCTGACGGATCTCTGGCACAGATCCTTCCCAACGATGTCCTTGGATGGAGCAGATTGAAACATTTCCTCTGACTGGGGGGATTTTGGAGAAGGGAAACTTCAGGGTGACCTCATTGTGGCCTTGCAGGACCTGAAGGAAACATGAAAAGAGATAATTTCCAAGGGATGAAGGAACAGGACACAGGGAATGGCTCCCAGTGCCAGAGGGCAGGGCTGGGTGGAATTTTCATGGGGGCTTTCAGTCACCCAGACTTAAAGAGATCAATAATGATTCAATGAAGTTGTTCCATGGGGCTGGGAGAGAAAATCACCCATAAAATAGGAAATAATGGGATTAAATGTTCACCTGTTGAGACTCCTGGAGCATCATTTGAAGAAATCAGGGAGGATGATTGGCATGGAACCCTTGATGGATGGAGGGATTTGGAAGCAGGATGGGCAGAGGGATGGAGCAGCTCTGCTGGCAGGAAAGGCTGGCACAGCTGGCATTGCTCACCTGCACAGGAGAAGCTTTGGGCTGAGCTCAGGGTGGCCTTGCAGGGCCTGGAGGAGCCCCAGGAAAGCTGGAGAGAGACAATTGCCAGGGGATGCAGGGACAGCACCCAGGGAATGGCCCCAGTGCCAGAGGGCAGGGCTGGGTGGGATCCTGGCAATGAGGAATTGTTCCCTGGCAGGGTGGGCAGGGCTGGCATGGAATTCCATCCCTGCATCCCTGGCAGTGCCCAAGGCCAGGCTGGACACTGGGGACAGTGGGAGGTGTCTCTGCCATGGCAGGGGTGGCACTGGGTGGGATTTGGGGTCCCTCCCAGCCCAAAGCATCCCACGGTGCTGGAGGAATCCCAGCTGGCTCTGCATCCCTTGCAGACGTTCCAGGGCTCTGGATGTGCCCCTTCAGGGCTCCCTCCTGCCGGGGCTGCCCTGCAGGGCCGGCCGGGCCCTGGGACCCCGGGCAGGCGAGGAGGGGACCAGGGCCACTCTCAGCAGGGGCTGGTGCCATCAAGGCTGTGCCAGCCTGCCCGGGCTGGCTCCCAGAGCTTGTCCGGGATAAAGCAACAGGGAATTGTGTGGGAAATGGATTGATAGAAAATTTTTAAAGTTTAATGGAATATTTATATAATGTGTGACAAAATAAGTTTATTACAGTAAGTATGGTGTGTTACAACAGAAGTTTATATCAATTTATTTTAAGTTTATACACTTAATAAAATGTAATGTAATATACTGTAATATAATATAATATAATGTAATATAATATACTGTAATATAATATAATATAATGTAATATAATATAATATAATATAATATAATATAATATAATATAATATAATATAATGTAATATAATATAATACAATATAATATAATATAATGTAATATAATGTAATGTAATATAATACAATACAATAATGTAATATAATGTAATGTAATATAATATAATATAATATAATATAATATAATATAATACAATATAATGTAATATAATGTAATGTAATATAATACAATATAATATAATATAATATAATATAATATTATAATATAATATAATATAATATAATATAATATAATATAATATAATATAATATAATGTAATGTAATATAATGAAATGTAAGGTAATGTAATATGATATAATGTGATATAATGTGATATAATGTGATGTAATATAGCATAATATAATATAATATAATATTAGAATATAATATAATATAAAATTTATATACATTAATTTTTAAAGTAATATTAGTAATAGTGCCTTGTGTACTTCGCTGTACACAACAGTCAATAAACAACAAACTTATAGCGCATTGTGATTAGGAAATAATTGGCTTCTGATTGTGATGGTCTGAATTATAACATCTGCATTGTCTCACCCTTCTCATGAGGCTAAAAATAGAATAAAAGTTTTTAAAATGTCTCTCAGTTACCCCATCTCTGGGTCAGAAAAAGGCTTAACCCAACAGAATTTCAGGGAATTTGTGTGTCCTTCCCATGATATGAGTTTTGAAAGGACAGGGATGGAATTTGGGGGAATTTGGGTGTCTCAGGGAAGGAATTTCAGGGAATTTGTGTGTCCTTCCCATGAGATGAGCTCTGCAAGGACAGAGATGGAATTTCAGGGAATTTGGGCATCCCGGGGATGGAATTTCAGGGAATTTGGGTGTCCCAGGGATGGAATTTGGGGGAATTTGGGTGTCCTAGGGATGGAATTTCAGGGAATTTGGGCATCCTAGGAATGGAATTTGGGGGAATTTGGGTGTCCTAGGGATGGAATTTCAGGGAATTTGGGTGTCCTTCCCATGAGATGAACTCTGCAAGGACAGAGATGGAATTTCAGGGAATTTGGGTGTCCCAGGGATGGAATTTGGGGGAATTTGGGTGTCCTAGGGATGGAATTTCAGGGAATTTGGGTGTCCTTCCCATGAGATGAGCTCTGCAAGGACAGAGATGGAATTTGGGGGAATTTGGGTGTCCTTCCCATGAGATGAGCTCTGCAAGGACAGAGATGGAATTTGGGGGAATTTGGGTGTCCTAGGGATGGAATTTGGGGGAATTTGGGTGTCCTTCCCATGAGATGAGCTCTGCAAGGACAGAGATGCTCGCCGGGGCTGGTCTGGCCTGCAGAGGATGTTGGGGAGGGATCAAGAGGGATCTTTTGGGATTTTTTTGGCATTGCTGGAGCCTTTTTACACTGGTCCACCTGGAGGTGTCAGTGCTCCTTGCACAGATGGATATGGACACAGATCCCAGGTGGGAAACCTCTCATTTTCTGTTATACCAGTTTATCCCAGAATTCCAGAATTTTTTTGGTTGGAAGGGACCTTAAGGAACCCTCCAGTTCCACCCCTGCCACAGGCAGGAGCGCCTTCCACTGGAAAAATCAGGTGTTCCTTCCAGGGCAGGAACACCTTCCACTGGAAAAATCAGTCAGGGAGTTGTGGAGAGCAAGGAAAAAAAAAAAAAAAAAAAAAAAAAGGAAGAGAGAAACAACACTGAAAAACCCTGAAAGGTTAAACATTCCTAATTTCCAAATAAAATGTTTTTGTTAGAGAAAATGGGCAGATCCTTGTGAAACAAAGAAACCCCAGACCCCTGCAAGATGAAACAGCGTGAAAAATGTGGTTAATGCACCCAGATTCTCTGGAGCTTCCCCCTGCTCTCCCCGCTGGGTCAAGATTTGGATGGAAGGCAATAACAAAATGCGACTGTTGAACGTCAAGGAGGGGGAAATGGGAGCGTTCCTTGGATAATTCACAAAGCAGCTGCTGCTGCTGGGCTGTGTTAGTCAGGAAAAGATGCTGCGCCCCTTGGGAGGAAGAGACAAATTTCTGCTAATTTGGTGCTGTAGGGGCAGCAGGGTTGTGGTGCTTTGTGAGCCCAGCAGACAGCAAAGAGGACTGAGGCGAAAACTCCTGACAGTTTAGATACAAATGTGCAGGTAAATGGACCCAATCCTCTGTCTAGAAGGAGAAAAGTCAAGAGAGAGCTGACAGTGAGTTATTTAAATCATTCTTTAAACACAGTCGGAGGGCCTGAGCTATTTTTACCTGTCTCGAAGCTCTCCAAGATTAATAAATAATTAAAAATTGTTGCAGACATCTTTTCATGAAAAATCCTTTCTTTAGGATTTTTCCTCTTGAGAAGCTGAGAGGCCTCAGGAACAAAATGTAAACATTGATTATCTGCTGCTGTGGAATGCAACAAGTAGATCTTTGATTAGCCCATCTTAAATGTTTATAATTAATAACCAATCACAGCCCAGCTGGCTTGGGCAGAGAGTCTGAGACAGAGCCTTTGTTATCATTCTTCATTTTTCTATTCTTAGCTTAGCCTTCTGATGAAACCT
The DNA here is from genome assembly GCF_027887145.1 of Ammospiza caudacuta. Lineage (NCBI taxonomy): Eukaryota > Metazoa > Chordata > Aves > Passeriformes > Passerellidae > Ammospiza > Ammospiza caudacuta. Next base: position 120,448,882 of record NC_080594.1, on the reverse strand, counting down.
TTTCTTCTATTCTTTTAGTACAGTTTTAATGTAATATATATCACAAAATAATAAATCCAAGCCTTCTGAAACATAGAGTCAGATCCTTCATCTCTTCCCTCATCCAAGAACCCCTGTGAATACCGTCACAAAAAATAAATATAAATAATATAAAATACTAATAATTAGTTTAAAAATATGGAATATCCTGGTTCTTTTTGGTTGCAGTTGATTCATAAATCAAGTGCTGATGGCAGAAAGCTCCATCCAGCCTCTTTGCCCTCTGCCCACTTCAACACTGGGGAATCATTCCCTCCATTAACGCCCTGAAATTTCTGAGGAATGATGTGGAACAGGAGGCCCAGCAACTCCTCCTTTGTTTATGGCCAGAAACTCTCTGGCTGCTCAACAGAACACGAAAAGCAGCTCCTTTCCTATTACTGTCGAACAAACCTCGCCTCCCCGCTCGCGTCCCGCGGGGTTTGTCCCCGGCAGGAAGCGCAAACCCAGCCCTGCACAGGGCTCCCGGTCACTTCAGAGGCAGGAAAAGAACCCTTTCATCATGTTCAGTTTTCTCCGCTGCTTTATTTCACTGAAAACATCACTCACTACCAAATGGTCTTTGTCAGGAGTAATTGGCAAACGCTGGAGGCGCTTTTCGAGGCCGTCTGGATGGAAAATCTCAAAGCTGTTGTCTGCACTGAAAGAAAATATTGCATTTGATCTTTTTTTATGATTCCTGCAGACATGATGTATGTCTGCATTCCTCAGCCTGAGGAATTCTCCCTGTTTGGGTTTCTCTGCCTTTCAGTGACAGGAAGTAGCACTTCACCCTCATTTTGCAGTATTGTCTGGGAATTAACCACAACATAACAGTAATGTACATTTGCTTTTTGTGCTTCACAGAGGTCGGTTTTTATTAGCCATTTCTTGTGGTTTTCTCGTTGGCAAGTGGCAGATTGCCTCAGCGATAGCTGTGGCTGTTGCATTTCAGCCGGGTTTGTATTTAAAAGTGGATTTCTTCTGGTGGCTTCTTCCTAAGTGATGTCCAGCTCTGAGATCCCCGTGCCATAAATCAGCTTTTCCCTAGTGCAGTTGTACAAAGGTGGCACTGCCCTGGTCACCTCTGCCCCTGAGAGTTCGTGTCACCCAGAGAAAGGACAGACAGAATGTGACACTAACCCTGGGGATTCCTGGCATGGAATTGTGGAATCATGGAATGGTTTGGGCTGGAAGGAACCTTAAAGGTCACCCAGGGCCATGGCAGGGACACCTCCCACTGTCCCAGGCTGCTCCAGCCCCAGTGCCCAGCCTGGCCTTGGGCACTGCCAGGGGTGCAGGGGCAGCCCCAGCTGCTCTGGGCACCCTGTGCCAGGGCCTGCCCACCCTGCCAGGGAACAATTCCTCATTGCCAGGATCCCACCCAGCCCTGCCCTCTGGCACTGGCAGCCATTCCCTGGGTGCTGTCCCTGCAGGCCTTGTCCCCAGTCCCTCTGCAGCTCTGCTGGAGCCCTTCAGGCCCTGCCAGGGGCTCTGAGCTCTCCCTGCAGCTTCTCTGAGCTCTCCTGGAGCTTCTCCTCTCCAGACTCTTGGGAATGGCACAGAATCATCAAAGTGGACGAGAGTTCAGGATCACCCAGTGCCCTCACCCCAATCCCTGTCCCCAAGGCCACATCCAGACTGCTCTGGGACAATTCAGTGACTCCAAACCTCCCTGGGCAGCTCAGCCCAAGGCCTGACCACTCTGCCAGGGAAATTTTCTGTGCCAGTCTCCAACCTGAGCCTGCCCTGGTGCCATTTGAGGCCATTTCCTCTCCTCCTTTCCCTTGGGACAGGACAGGAGACACCAAACCCCATCTCAGTGGATCTGGCAGATTCAGGCCCATTGGAAAATGGGATTTATTAATTCTGCTGCCTATGGAATAACTTGGTGCGATAACACACAGTGCAGAATTCAACAATATGAGTATTTTTTTTTTTTTTTTTTGGTGGCTATTGGGCCACATCTGCCATGACTCTGTTGATTGTCACTTTTTCACAGTTTCCAAATTAATGCTACATCAGAGACTCCTAAGCCAACAGCACAATTATTGAACAAAACCATGTAAGATTGTGAGGAAAATTAAAGGAAAACTCTGGCAGTCAAAAGTTTTGTGTTTTTGTGATTATCCTCCAGCAGTTACTGTTGTCTTCTTGTAAATCTTATAACGAATATTCAGGGATGTTTTGCTTTATTTTTGTCACCAATCAGCAGAACATTAAATGCACAAAGAACCCTTCTTCGTTTTTCTCCCTTCTGCTGACAGGAGGAGCTGAGAACTCAGTGATGTGGGTGAGAAATGATCAGGATTTTATTAAAGGAGAAGGAGAGAGTGGAATGCCAGACCCCACAGGGTGTCACTTAATTCTGAATTTGTGCAGGGGTGTGTGGTCAGAGAAAAGGCAAGAGAAGCCCAGACACCCACAGAGATGTTGGAGCGTCCAGCAGATCAGAGAATCCCAGAATCTCTGATGTTGGGAAAGATTTCCAAGGTCACAGAGTCCCAGCTGTGCCCCGTGGGCACCTTGTGCCCAGCCCAGAGCACTCAGTGCCACCTCCAGGGGACACCTGCAGGGATGGGCACTGCAAAGCTCCCTGGGCAGCCCCTGCCAAGGCCTGAGCTCCCTTTCCATGGGCAAATTGCTGCTGCTGTCCCAGCTGAGCCTGCCCTGGCCCAGCCTGAGGCCGCTCCCTCTGCTCCTGTCCCTGTTCCCTGGAGCAGAGCCCGACCCCCCCGGCTGTGCCCTCCTGGCAGGGACTTGTGCAGAGCCACGAGGGCCCCTGAGCCTCCTTTGCTCCAGCCCCAGCCCCTTCCAGCTCCTCAGGGATTCTGCAGCCCCTTCCAGCTCCTCAGGGATTCTGCAGCCCCTTCCAGCTCCTCAGGGATTCTGCAGCCCCTTCCCAGCTCCTCAGGGATTCTGCAGCCCCTTCCAGCTCCTCAGGGATTCTGCAGCCCCTTCCAGCTCCTCAGGGATTCTGCAGCCCCTTCCAGCTCCTCAGGGATTCTGCAGCCCCTTCCCAGCTCCGTTCCCTGCCCTGGACACGCTCCAGCCCCTCCAGGGCTCTCCTGCAGGAGCAGAACTGGGCCCAGCCCTGGAGGGGCCCCAGCACAGAGGGACAATCCCTGCCCTGCTCCTGCTGCACACACAATTCCCCATCCAGTCCAGCTGCCAGGGGCCTCCTGCCCCCCTGGGCACCCCTGGGCTCGTGTCCAGCCCCTGTCACAGCACCCCCAGGGCCTTTCCAGCTCTCCAGCCCCTCTGACCAGCCTGGAGCTCCCTGGGGTTGTGGTGGCCTCATCCAGGATGGATCCAGCCTGTCCTGGTCCATCCCAGCTGCCCTGGCCATATTCCAGCCTTTTCTTCAGGAATGGATTTACGCCATTACAGATTTATTCTTCACCTGAGGCACTTTCAATTTCACTGGCAAATTTAATTTGGGGATTTGGCTGCCTGCAGGGTACAGGTGTCACCTTGGGACAGTTGGGTTGTGGTGGGTGAAAATGCTGCTTCAGTGCGCAGCAAGAGCCAAAAATTCATGAACAGAGCATTTTTTGTGCCCTTTAGAACTCATGGATGTACATCCTTACAAACAGGAAGAATAGAATAGAATAGAATAGAATAGAATAGAATATGTAAGTGATATAATATAAATAAAATAAATTTATTTAAATAAATATGTATATTTCTATATATAAATAATATATATTTCTATATATAGAAATAAAATAGACTAGAATAGAATAAATAAATAATATAATATCATATAACATAATATAGGAATATAATGTAATATAATGTAATATAATGTAATATAATGTAATATAATGTAATATAATATAATATAATATAATATAATATAATATAATATAATATAAGTACAATAACAGACACTGCTTTGGGCATCACTTCTCAAATCCAGCAGAATTAAAGAAAAGAGCAGAGATTGAAGTGATCCCTGCAGAAATGAAGATTAAAGATAGAAATTTCCTTAAGTTTGGGAAAATGGACAAACGGGGTAAGAAAGGGTCACGATGGGTGCCTATAAAATCCTGAATAGCACAGAGAAGGCAGATAGGGAAAGCTGAAATCTTCTTTCCCAAAACACAAACAGTGGGGGGTGCCTGGTGGGATTATAAAGCCAAAAAACAAAAGGAAAGAGCTTTTCCCAGCAGTGTGGAATTGGTTCGTGGAGCTTTATTGCCTCAAGATGTCCTGGAGGCCAAAAGGAGAAGCGTTTTCCAGAAGGGTCGGGACAAGGACAGCGCCAATGGATGCAAACTGGGACAAGAGCATCACTTTGTTCTCTGCTTTTGGCTTTTCCCTGGAGTCTCTGTCCCAGCTGGACACTGGGATGGAGTCTGTCTGTTCCCATAGGAATTGCTGTTCCTCTCTCTGGTTTGGGAAGATGCCAGATGATGTTTCCTCAGCCCTGATGCTTCTGCTGCTCACTCTCTTCAAGCTCTGTCCCCACCAAAGGTGTGGGATGTGCCTGGCAGCCACAAACTGGCATTGGGGGGGAGCTCCAACTCCTGAATGGAGAGAATCATGAAAAACAGCTTCAGTCTCCTGTGAAAATGTAAAAAGTTTAATAAAGGACAACAGGAGACAAGGAGCACAGAGCAAAGGTTGTTACTCAGCCAAGAGCACCCTGTTATCATCAGGGATACCCCTTAAATACCTTTTCATTGCATCAGCCCTTTGCATATTCATAGATGCTTATGCATACCAAACTTTTTTCCCCAAAGCAGTTTACATGTTCCAATAATTGTTTAGCATATCTTCTTCTTGGGTCCACTTTTTTATAGCCTGTGTATTCCTTGGGTGTGGTTTCAGTCCTTTTTTATCATCACCTTCAGTTTTTGGGCCCTGGCCCACCCTGCCTTCAGAGGGTGAGTGCTGATAGCTGGCAGATGTGTACAGGTGTGCTCATCCTGTGTTCATTGGGTGTTATCCCACCCAAGCAAGGAGTTTAACACAAGTATGCTGATATCAGCTATTTCACTGAGCTTAATTAACAACAGAAACAAAACCCATATCTTTGTAACAAAGCTACTTTAACACCACACTATAAAATCCATTTTAATATTTGCAAAAAGCCAATATTACAATATGTATCTCTAACAAATGGTTTGGGTTGGAAGGGACATTAAAATCACCCCATTGCCATGGGCAGGGACACCTTCTGCTATCCCAGGGAGGGACTATCCACAATTTCTCTGGGAATCCTGTGCCAGGGCCTCACAGGAATTACCCTGTACAAATCCCCAGGTCTGCTCTAAGCTCTCTGACTCTGTGACTTAAGGCCAGGCTTAACAACTGCTCAACACTTTTATTATTTCAGTCTTAAGGAGCCTTTCTTAGGTAAATCCTCTCTGGGTTTGCAAGTTTGACTTAGTCATGATGAGTTTTTAAGGGAGAAGGACTGGCTCTGTGTCCTACTCCTTCAACTGCACATCATTCTAAATCCAATAGGGTTTAAAAGAAAAACATGATCTGTTTAGTGGACTTCAGTGGCATTTCAGGACCTTAAGATCCTGATTATCCATCTCAAAACCAAGTGGTGTTTTATTTCTCCCTTATAATCCTCCAGATGTGGCTCAGTGTGCATCTTACACAGATTTTTTATTCCTTAATTTAATTTTTTTTAAAGAGTAAAGGCTAATGAATATTTGGGTTAAAATTCTTGGTGTGCACGGCTTGGATTTGGTGCTTCACCACTTATCTGCAGCCAAGAATATTTTTAAGAAGCTCTTGTAAGGCTTGCAGGAAATGTATGTGAGCTTTAAATGTCAGGTCTGGAGGGAGTTGAGAAATATTGCAATTGTTTTTGGGTTTGAACTTGTGTGATTCATGACGTGAATGGGGGTTTGTGCCTTTTCCTGCTCTTCCCAGGATCCTTTTGCAATTTCTCTGCAATGAAATTCTCCTCTTTGTATCATCCTGGTGTTGTTTTAAGGCAAAACCAAATCATCAAATGTGGGATTGTAACCGGGGAGCCAGAGAGGGAGCGAAGCAGAGAATAGGAGCAGAAAAGCTGATTTTCTCCAGGTTTTTCATGAGGAACTCACTGTGAGAATTGGAGCAAAGCCAGTTCAGGATCCTCTGGATGCTCTTATGGCTGTAGGGAGAGCAGATCTCAAAATCAACGGGAGAGCCCTTCAGCATCATCCAGTGCCATGATCATCATCATCATCATCCCAAACCCTGTCCCCAAGGACGCCTCTGGGACGCTCCCAGGGACACCAAGGCAAATCCACTGATGCCTTGTGAGGCTGCCCCAGAGCAGAGGCTGGGCAGAGCTCCAGAATAGAGCAGGGATTTATTCCCAGCATCTCCTCCATGGATGCACCTTGGGCAGCACCAGAGCCCAGCCAGGGCTGCACCCAGGATGAACCAAAATGGCCCCAAAATGCACGGCCGGGCACGGGCTCTGTCCCTGGGATCAGTTCTGCTCCATTTGCACCTTGCAGTTCATTGTCCCATTGCAGCTTTAGCCCTGCAGTCCCACCCTGCTTGTTTTTCTCTCTCCAGCCCACGGGGTTTGTGCTCCTGGGCTGAGATTTGGGTCATTTGTCCTTGGTGCCCAGCTGGAGCAGGAATTGTTTTGTCTCCCTGCTCTGTGCACAGAGCTCAGCAACTCTGAATGTGAATCCAGACCCACACATTAAAGCAGCACAGAACCCAAAAAACATAAAATCTAAACTTGAGGCATCACCACCACCTCCCTGGGCAGCTTCCAGTGCCCTTTGGGGAGGAATAAAAACCCTTGGAACACCTTTAGAGGCGCAGCAGCGAGGTGTGAATCACCCATTACACAGCTCTGTTTGCTCTCATCAAATATCCATGATGCAAGAAGGGTCACAGCCGATATTTCCTTATCTTTGGGTTTGTTTGAAGACCAAACCACAGCCGTGTTGGGATAAAACAACTGAGGTTTGATAGCGCTGTTAAGTCCTCTCCCAGCTCACCACGAAAACCTCAGGGCTGATGCACTCCTGCAGAGGAATTAAAACAATTCCTTGGCTCTCGCTGAGAGGGGAAAGGAGCTGCAAAGCCACGGCTGGAAGATTTTCCCAGGGGGATGAACTGCTTGGGAAAAAACCCAGCTGGAGTTTTCAAAACTGTGCCCAAAGAAAATCAACATTTCATGTGCCTGATTGCCTTGGGCACCTTGGAGAACCCAAACCAAAGGTGATATCATGGGTAATTCTCCCAACATCACTACAGAGCCAAAGAAATGTCTTAAAGACAGGAGTTTTACAACTTTCCCCCTGTAAGGATAATTTTTATTATGCTTCTGACTAATTTATAGAGAACTGTATCAAGGGAATAAGACAGGGGGTGTGTGTTGAGACTTTCCTGCAAATTAACCTGGATATTAGATGAAATATATATAGAGAGCATGCTGCAGCACTGCTCTGGGATGCTGGTCCTTCCCAAATATTTGGAATATTCATGGGCTCATGGATTTGCAGGAGATGGTGCCTTGAGCCTCACACTGTCCAGCCTGGGCAGGGTTCAATGCCAGGTGAGGAAGGGTTTTCCAGCCCAGGGAAGTGGTGGAATCACCATTCCTGGGTGTTAGGAAAATTCATCCACAAACAGCAGAGGTTTATGCCCAAAATGGAGACAGAGGAGTCCTTTTACTTTATTCCAATAAAGAATAAAGGCCATGGGGCATTCCCCTGGGATCTCTCAGATTTTGGAGGACGCAGCCTCCTTTTTTATCCCAATTTCCTGGCTGCATTTCCCTTCTCTCTTTCCCCATTGGCTGAGGTACTTGAGAGGTTCAGACTTCCCAAAACACCTGATACCAGAGATTCCCCTCTAATGTACAAGAATCCCTTTTAATTTTTAATTCTTATGGAATTTAGGGGTTACCCCATTGTTTCTTTCATCTTTCAATGTGCAGTTTCATTTATCAGCAAACCTAAAGTTTATTTGTAAGGGTAAATCTCTTTTTCCATTCATCACTCAGTGGAACCCTTCCCATTGTTTCTTATCTCTCCCAGTGCTGGTTTTATCTACCAGAAGACCCAGAGCTGGTTTGTAAAGACAAATCTGCCATTCCTCTCATGGGGGGATTTCAAGCCCTGCAGGTGTGGCACTTGGGGACATGGGTTAGTGGTGGCCTGGCAGTGCTGGGGAATGGTTGACTTCATAGTTTTGGAGGGTTTTTCCAATGAAATCATTCCATGATTCCATTGCATTTCCATGGTACACACGCCTGGAGCTCTGTGTGAATCACAAACCAAGTGGTTTTTGCTTTTCATTCTGTGAGAGGTTTTAGTGTGAATCCTGGAGGATTTGGGCACTCTGGATGTTCGCCTGGCATTGAACACTTCAGGGATAGTCCAGTTGGGCTGGATGGGGAATTGTGTGTGCAGCAGGAGCAGGGCAGGGATTGTCCCTCTGTGCTGGGGTCCCTCCAGGGCTGGGCCCAGTTCTGGTCCTGCAGGAGAGCCCTGGAGGGGCTGGAGCGTGTCCAGGGCAGGGAACGGAGCTGGAAGGGGCTGCAGAATCCCTGAGGGAGCTGGAAGGGGCTGCAGAATCCCTGAGGAGCTGGAAGGGGCTGCAGAATCCCTGAGGGAGCTGGAAGGGGCTGCAGAATCCCTGAGGAGCTGGAAGGGGCTGCAGAATCCCTGAGGAGCTGGAAGGGGCTGCAGAATCCCTGAGGAGCTGGAAGGGGCTGCAGAATCCCTGAGGGAGCTGGAAGGGGCTGCAGAATCCCTGAGGAGCTGGAAGGGGCTGGAGAATCCCTGAGGAGCTGGAAGGGGCTGCAGAATCCCTGAGGAGCTGGAAGGGGCTGCAGAATCCCTGAGGGAGCTGGGAAGGGGCTGCAGAATCCCTGAGGGAGCTCGAAGGGGCTGCAGAATCCCTGAGGAGCTGGAAGGGGCTGCAGAATCCCTGAGGAGCTGGAAGGGGCTGGGGCTGGAGCAAAGGAGGCTCAGGGGCCCTCGTGGCTCTGCACAAGTCCCTGCCAGGAGGGCACAGCCGGGGGGGTCGGGCTCTGCTGCCCTGTTCCAAGGGACAGGAGGAGAGGAAATGGCCTCAAATGGCACCAGGGCAGGCTCAGGTTGGAGATTGGCACAGAAAATTTCCCTGGCAGAGTGGTCAGGCCTTGGGCTGAGCTGCCCAGGGAGGTTTGGAGTCACTGAATTGTCCCAGAGCAGTCTGGATGTGGCCCTGGGGACAGGGATTGGGGTGATGCTGGTGGGGCTGAGGTGGCACTGGGTGATCCTGGAGGGCTCTTCCAACCCTGATAACTTTGCAATTCTCTGTTTTTAACACCTGCCAGGGCTCAGTTGCCCTTTGCTGTCCTGTCTGTGAGAAGGTGCTGTGCTTTTCAGGCTGTCACTGGCAGCAGCTCTGACCTTGGGACTGTAAATGCTGAACCTCTTCAGCCTGAGCTGAAAGAAATAAAAGCCCTGACCAACCCTGGAAGTAGCAGCAGCCACTCCTGTGGCCCACCCAGGGTTTCCAGCCTGCAGAGCAGCACGCTGAACATGCGTCAGGATGAGGAAAAGGCACTCTGGCCTGAGCTCCTCTTCCTGCGCTGAGGTTTCCATCTGTTTCCACTCCTTGTGCAGCAGTGTGGGCACCACGCCTCCTGAGGGTTTGCAGACAACTGCAGGCTTCCACCCTGAAGAGTAAAAACCTCCTTGATGAGAAGATCTTTGATGACACGCGGAGGTTTTCTGTGTCCTCTGCTCTCAGCTCTGCACATGGAGCAGCTGCCACCTGTGGTGGTGTTCACAGGGGTCCCAGGATGAGGGGAGAGATGAGAATCTTGACTCCATGTTGCAGAAAGCTGATTTATTATTTTATTATATATATTCTATTATTTATAACATATAATTATATATTATAAGTATAAATTTACTATATCAAAGCTATACAAAATTATATAACTATATTATATAATTATGAAATTATATAACTATAAATTTGCTATATAAAAACTATATAAAATTATATCTTAAAACTATAATAAATTATATCTTACAACTATAATAAAAGAAGAAAGGAGTTCATCAGAAGGCTGGCAATGAAAAGAATGGAGTGGAATGATAATAAAATCTTGTGACTGACCAGAGAGTCTGAGACAGCTGAACTGTGATTGGCCATTAATTAAAAACAACCACATGAGACCAATCAAAGATGCACCTGTAGCAGGATAATTATTGTTATAATTATTATAATTATGGGATAATTATCATTATTATAATTATCCTGCTACAGGATAATTATAACAATTATAGTATATAATAATTATTATATAACTATAATATAATATTATAGTATATAATAATTATATTATATATTAATAATCAAAATATACCATATAATAATTATATAACAATTGTATGATATATAATAATTATATAATAAAATTATATAATAATGTATTACGCACAGCAGCAGATAATCATTGTTTACATTTTGTTCCTGAGGCCTCTCAGCTTCTCAGGAGACAAATTCCTGGCAAAAGGATTTTTCAGAAAATATCATGGCTCCAGCCACCCTGGCTGGGACATCCTCCTTGCCAGGGCAGCTGTGCAGAGCTCTGCATCCCACGGCTGAGGGGAGCAGCAGGAGGGGGCAGGGAATGGGGTCAGGACCACACCTGCAGTCCTGGTGTTGAGCTGACAGCAAGAAACCCATGAGGAGATTGCAAAGGGGCAGCAAAATCTGTGTTTGGGCAGCAGGAGCTGACCTGGATTATGGAGGTGGATCTCTGACTCGCCGGGATGAGGATTAATTTGTGTTTACAAGTGAGATTGTCCTGGGAGAATCACACAGAATTACAGACACATCAAGGTGGGAGAGCCCTTCAGGACCATCCAGCCCCACCAGCACCACCCCAATCCCTGTCCCCAAGGCCACATCCAGACTGCTCGGGGACAATTCCAGGGACTCCAAACCTCCCTGGGCAGCTCAGCCCAAGGCCTGACCACTCTGCCAGGGAAATTTTGTTTCTAATCTCTATTTTGAAGCTATAGAAGATTAGCTGGTTACCTGTCACCTTTTAAATAAGGACCAGAAGCTCAAAGAAAACCTGAGCAGCACAGCAGCAGCTCTCACCTCAACCCCAGCACTGATTTACCCCAGGATCTGCTCCAGCCAACTTTTTATCCTGTTTTATATCCCAGCAGGTACAGAGAATTGGGCTGACAAAGGAGGGGAGGTGTGTTTGTTTTGGAAGTGCTCTGGTAAATACCACGACTAACATGGCAATAAAAAAGGGGTGCACTGCCCCTCTGAGGGAATAGGAACAAAATATGGGTAGGAACTCCTGACAGGAGGGGCAGTGAGGGGGGTCGGGCTCTGCTGCCCTGTCCCGAAGGAAAGGAGGAGAGGAAATGGCCTCAGATGGCACCAGGGCAGGCTCAGGTTGGAGACTGGCACAGAAAATTTCCCTGGCAGAGTGGTCAGGCCTTGGGCTGAGCTGCCCAGGGAGGTTTGGGGTCACTGAATTGTCCCAGTGCAGTCTGGATGTGGCCTTGGGGACAGGGATTGGGGTGGTGCTGGTGGGGCTGGGGTGGCACTGGGTGGTCCTGGGGGTCCCTTCCCACCCTGGTGATTCCAGGCAATCCAAGCCAAGGGCTCCTGCACACCCACCCAACAAATACTGAGGCTGCTCCAACTCACAATTGCTCTGCTGCCAGACTCAGCACCTTGAGGGCTGTGAGGAGTCTCCAGGATGGTCCCTCCCAGCCAAAGGTCAGGTTCCTGCACAGTCCAAGGGATGAGAGGAAGGTCAGGGGAGTTTGGAGCTGGATGTGCCCTTGGGGACAGGGACAGGGATTGGGGTGATGCTGGTGGGGCTGGGGTGGCACTGGGTGATCCTGGAGGGCTCTTCCCATATTGATGATTCCAGAATTCTGTGATTCCCTGTTCCACAATTGCTGCTGTGGCTTTCAAAACACATTTCCAGAGTTCAAAGGCTGGGAGTCTCCTTTCCACACTCCCTTTCCTTTTCCCTGAACTTCAGGCAGAGGGAGAAAACAGCCAGACCCATTCCCATTCCCACACTTGGGAAGGAGCTGTGGCTGTTGGGCAACAAAAGCTGGAAACACAAAAGATAGGGAGGGCTCCCAGCCCGCTTGGTAAACCCAGCACAGGTGGTGGAAATCAAACCTGAGCAAACATCCCCACTTAGGGCTGAGAATTTCATTGTAGGAACATTTGCTGTAGGTGGTTCACACATCTCATGGCGTTTGCTCGGCAAACAACCCGCTCTGGAACAAAAGGAAAAGGCTCAGCAGGAATGATTGTGCATTAATTAACCTCATAGATAATGTTATCAGCATTACTTTTTCTGCCATTATGAACTTTATGCCTTTCTCAGTTTTAATCTCAACGTTGACACTGCTTCAGAAACTCCAGGGTTTGAAGGTGGGGTTTTCTCAGCCTGGAGGTTTTGGAGACTCTTCAGCAGCTTCCCTTTGTCCCCAAGGCTGCATTTTGCAAAGAAGGAAGAGTTTATTTGGTCAGGTTGATGCCTCAGGTTTTGGCTTTTCTATTTTTCACATTCTGTGCTGCTTTAGTGTGTGGGTGTGAGGTTCACATTCAGGGATGCTGAGCTCTGTGCACAGAGCAGGGACACAAAACAATTCCTGCTCCAGCTGGGCACCAAGGACAAATGACCCAAATCTCAGCCCAGGAGCACAAACCCCGTGGGCTGCAGAGAGAAAAACAAGCAGGGTGGGACTGCAGGGCTAAAGCTGCAATGGGACAATGAACTGCAAGGTGCAAATGGAGCAGAACTGATCCCAGGGACAGAGCCCGTGCCCGGCCGTGCATTTTGGGGCCATTTTGGTTCATCCTGGGTGCAGCCCTGGCTGGGCTCTGGTGCTGCCCAAGGTGCATCCATGGAGGAGATGCTGTGAATAAATCCCTGCTTTATTCTGGAGCTCTGCCCAGCCTCTGCTCTGGGGCAGCCTGCACAAGGCATCAAGGCAGCAAACTGAGCATCCCTGATTTTTCTTCATGGGTTTTGTGCAGCCTTTTAGTATTTGTATGTCTCAGTTTTCCTTTGGAAAACTGGAAAACTCCATTCTGAGGACTGTAGAATTGCCCATAGAGAAATAAATGCATTGCAGATGGATATTTCTTTCTCTAAGTAGGTTTTATTCAAGGAAGGAATACAAATTTTGCAAGATTCCACCAGCACCACCCCAATCCCTGTCTCCAAGGGCACATCCAGATTCCTCTGGGACAATTCCGGTGACTCCAAACCTCCCTGGGCAGCTCAGCCCAAGGCTTGGCCACTCTGCCAGGGATTTTTTTCTTATTTTATCTAATCTAATCTTATCTGAACTCCCTTGATGCTGTGGCCTCTTTAGGAAAAAGAAGATGGTTTGAAATATGCCATTATTTTAGTAAAGGTACAGCAGATGTTTCAGAACATTTTAAAATCATAAACATCTTTTACTACCCTTGGAGGTGCTGCATTTTTGGACCTGCCTGAGGTGACAAGGTCCCCTCTAGGATCAAAACTCCAAGTCCTCCCTCCCTCTTTGCCTCCCATATCACAGAGAAGGAGCTATCCATGCTTTGGGTGCCTCCTGCTCTGACTTGTGCCACACAGTGATCCCAAAACCCACAGGATCCCACAAAATGATGCTCTGCCTTTCCGAGAACTTTGCTATCCATCAGCCAAACAGCCCAATCTCCTGCTCAGAGAGGTGAAAAGCAAGAAGGTTTCAACAGGAGAAACAGAGCTTCCCTGGGGATAATTCCAAGGGAATTATAAGGGAAACACAGGTTGGAGAGCAGGGAAAAGGTTTTTGCAGCCAGGGTGAGAAAGTTCTGGAATGGCTGCCAGGGAGGTGGTGGAGTGCCCATCCCTGGGTGTGTTTAACAAAGCCTGGATGTGGCACTGGGTTTAGTTGATCTGGATGTGACACTGGGTTCAGTTGATGAGGAGGTGTTAGGCTGGCTCATAGGCTGGACTTGATGACCTCAGAAGTTTTTTCCAATCTGTTTCATTCTGGCGTTCTGTGAATTCCACCTCTGCTGGCTGAGGCACTGCTGGAGCCAGAGCTGGGAGATGCCCTCACACCCTTTTATAGACGGAGAAAAACTCAGGCTCCTCAAGGCTCTTCCCCAAAGCACTTGGGCCCTCAGGCTCTGCTCCTCTCACTGGTTGATATTTTCAGGTTTGAGCTTTCTCCTGACAACACATTCACAGGAGCAAAGGTGGAGGTCCAAGCACAGTGGATATCTTTTTGGAGGCAGCTTCTGCTTCGCTCCAGGGCTTGGTGCTCTGGGATCAGTGAAAACTCAATGTGACACTGTGACAGTGCTGGTGGCACTGCCAGTCCAGGTGTGCAGCACGAGTGGGGAACATGAGTGCCTCAACAAATCAGTCTGGCAGCAGCAACAGCCCCAAGAACAAGAACATCCACAGGGTTCCAGGAAGGTGTTCACCATCCCTGAACTCCTTAGTGGAAAAAAATTCCTTTTCTTTGGAAGACTTTGCCGCCACATCAGCTTTTCCTAGAAATTATATCTTAAGAGTCATGAAGGGAATTTTTTGGTGGAAATAATTATCTGACCTCACTGTTATGTCTAGAGATAACAAAAGATAAGAGAAAAGGAGGAGGGAAGAGAGCAAAGGAGGCTCAGGGGCCCTTGTGGCTCTGCACAAGTCCCTGCCAGGAGGGCACAGCCGGGGGGGTCGGGCTCTGCTCCAGGGAACAGGGACAGGAGCAGAGGGAGCGGCCTCAGGCTGGGCCAGGGCAGGCTCAGCTGGGACAGCAGCAGCAATTTGCTCATGGAAAGGGAGCTCAGGCCTTGGCAGGGGCTGCCCAGGGAGCTTTGCAGTGCCCATCCCTGCAGGTGTGCCCTGGAGGTGGCACTGAGTGCTCTGGGCTGGGGACAAGATGCCCATGGGGCACAGATGGCACTGCAAGGGCTGGCAGGGCTTTTCCAACCTCAATGCAAATTATTTTTGTGAATTGTTGGAATTCTGTGAATTTTCTTTCCCTGATGCTTTTACTCCGATCCCCTGTGTGGAGAGGGCCGGGTTTGCCACAATCATCCCAAAGGCATCACAGCAAACCCCGAGCCAGGAATTCCTCCAGCACTGGGACTCAACCCTGCAGATGCTACAGGTCCTTTCTCCCTAACCCCACCCCAAACCCCCTTCCTGCAGCAGAGGTGGGGTTTGTGCCCTGCATTGTTCCCTCTTTTTGCCCTATTTGCCCAGCTGGTGTCAGCTCCCAGCTTGTTTGGATTGCTCCACAGCAAGATTTGCCTGAAAGGTTTGCATATTCCAAGAAACCACAATGATTAAGTAGACATGAAAGAAAGCATTATGATGAATAATCAGGGCATAATCAATGATCCCTTTTTGCATTATAAACGATGACGCTTGTACTCCACAGCTTTTAGGCAGAGCGTGGGTGTGACAGCTTGAAAAACAGTGTCGAGCCTGACATGAGACCTGTCAGCTCTTAAATGAGGTAATTAATGACCTGCTAAGCATGCAGATTTTAAATGTCAGGGGTTTTTTCCCCTTTGGAAATATCTCGGGAGTAAAAAATTATTTGCAATTTATCATTCCGGGAGGAAAAACTCAGAGCGAGGACGCACGAGCACGGTGAGAAATAACAGAGTTATGGCAAAAATGCTTTGTGCTTTTAATAGAAAAATAAAAATCAAACCTCCCTCCGAGATTCCTCTCGCTCCACATCCTCTTCACATCACTTTAGAGGCTGACAACTTTATTTTTGTATACATGGACTCGCTGGATTTTAGGATCTTGTCCTCCAGGCCAGGACCAGCTGCTTAAAACTGAGGCTCAGAAGAAAAGCAGGAATTAATTTATTCTGCCAGATGTCAGCTGCTACTCCTGCAATATCTGAATTCGTGTAACCCCTTCTCCCAGGGCTTTTGGTATGAAAAAAAGGGCAGGTTTTAGTTTTAAAGGAAGTTTTTGAGGCATAAGTTTTCAGGTGTTTGCCAACTGAGACACTGAGCTGGGCCTCACTCCCCATTGCAGATCTGAGATGTTTGTAGCTTTTTACTTTTTGGATACAAGATGAAAATGGGTGAATTTGTTCTCCACAAAAGACTTGTTAATATCTTTTTTTTACTTCATGGATTAAACCCAATCCATCCTGTGATTTTATGATTTTTATGACGTTGTGTCTCAATGAGCAGCTGAAACTCTGACCCTGCACACCCCAAAAAAAGAAAGACAAAAAATAAACAACAACTGAACTGTGACAGCTCTTGGAAATCTGTACATTTAGGCTTCAGATGGCTGAAATAAACACCTGGAATATCTCCAAGTGAGGGTTAATGTGTCACTGGCAGAGTGCACAAAGGCTCCCTGCACCGTGTCCCTCAAACAGCCCCGAGCTGGTGTTGGGTACAGTAAATCTCATAAATCTCACCTTTGGGATGGGTTTGGGGCCTGAACGTTGGGAACAAACAGGGCACAGAAAAGGAACACCTCGATCTCCCTAAGGACAGCCAGGACAGAGCCAGAAGCTCAGGAGATTAGAACTGAACAAAGGCTGGGTCCTAAGTGCTGTCCCGAGGTTTTGTTTACCCGTGCTCACATGATGAAATCTCATTTTAATGCCTTAAGAAATGAAAGGGAAGGAAAAATGTCTGAGGTGGTGTTTGGAGCACTCTGTGCCAAGAGTCCTGATCACTGAAAACCGACTTTAATCCTGGTTTAAAAATCAAAACGTTCAGTTTTGTTTACATGTCAGTCTTGTGTTGCTCATTTAACCAACAATAGTAGCCTTGCCAGCTCATTATAATCTGATTTTCATAGGGGTTGACACCCACTTCTTGCAAGGCTCCAGGGATATTTTCTCCTCAGGGAAGAAGAAAGGATGGGAATGTGCTTCTTTCATCTTTTCCCATGAGTTCTGTCTGGGAGGCAGAGCTGCCCTGATCCATCAGGACAGTGAGATTCCTCCAGCCCAAAGCTTTTATCACCAGCATGGAGTCACTTTATTGGTTTGAGTCATAGAGCACAAAAAAGCCCCAGCAGTAAAATAAATCACAAAAACTACAAAAGTAGAGGTGTCCCAGAAGAGATTTGACGGGATAAAATGATTTCAGGGCAGTTGTGTTGGCTGCTAATTGTGGAAATGGAATAATCAGGAATTTTCAGCTGTGCCAATGCATGATATTAATTCACTGTGAATTCCTGTCAGCTGCAGACACTTCCAAAGCTCCACTGAGGTAAGAGCATTCCCACTTCCTACTGCATCCAAACCTGGATCCCAGCCCAGGGAGGAGCTGGAGCTGCTGCAGAGCCCAGAGGAGGCTCCAGGATGGGCAGAGGGATGGAGCAGCTCTGCTGGCAGGAAAGGCTGGCACAGCTGGCATTGCTCACCTGCACAGGAGAAGCTTTGGGCTGAGCTCAGGGTGGCCTTGCAGGGCCTGGAGGAGCCCCAGGAAAGCTGGAGAGAGACAATTGCCAGGGGATGCAGGGACAGCACACAGGGAATGGCTCCACACTGAACATTTTGCAGGTTCAGATCAGATATTAGGAAGAAATTGTTCCCTGGCAGGGTGGGCAGGGCTGGCATGGAATTCCATCCCTGCATCCCTGGCAGTGCCCAAGGCTGCTGGAACCACCGTCACTGAGAATTTTGGGCTTTCTGTGCTGCCAGGCACTGACCCCCAGGAGAACACTGCACTGACCTGAGGGGCTGGAGAAGCTTCCAAAATTCAATAATAAAACTGAGATTAAAGGTGTGGAGTTTGAATAGAAGTGTGTGATATCACAGGGTGGGAAACTCAGAGTTTCAGGGTTTAGAATACAGGAATAGATAGAAAGCAAGATGGAGGTTTTGGGGTGGAGGCTGCTCCTCCTTCTTCTCCTTCTTCTCCATGGGTTTGGGTGGTTTTGTGTCATTGGATAAAAAAGTCCCCATTGCAGGCACGGGTGGATGGGTATTGGGTTAAAAGTGAAAATAATTGAGGTGTCATTTCTTAATTGGACAGTTTGTCCTTCAAAGGCCTTGGAGAGAGAGACAGGGCTCCATTTTTAGTTTGTTGGAGTGAAGTGCTGCAGAGCTCAGGGTTTGTGAGATGCAACAGAGATAAGAACTGATAAACATCTGAGCCCCAACAAGAAATACCCTCTCACACATTTAATCCTGACCTTGGCAGAAAAGAAGCAAAAAAATCGACACAAGGCCCTTAAAAACTTTTGCCCTTTGTCCTGTCTCTGTCCCTATAAAAAGCCCCACTTGCTCATTTTTACAGCAAGCCTGCAGTGAGGACTCCCTGAAACTTCCTTTTCTTCCCCAGGTCCTTCCAAGCTGAATTATTTGACATTTCTTTCCCCCCCATCAGCAGCAATCCAGGACATCATCATTAACATCATTAGCATAATTAGCTATCAAATGTGGCAGCATCACCAGACAAATCCTTATCCCATTCCAGGCTAAAGGGACTCAGCCCAGCCAAGGTTGTGTCATTCAAAAGTGGCTGAGCTTCGTGGAAGAACCAGTGACTTTGGCACAGTGGTTTCCTCCTGCTTTTTGGTGAGGAAAAAATGAAATTAAATATTTTTTACGTTGCAAATTTTGTTGATGACACATTGAGCTGTGACCACTGTGGTGGAAAAATCATGGACTGAGGCTCTGCTGAGCTCATTTAGAGCCTGGCAGGCCCCAGGGACAGCACCAAGGGTGACTCCCTGACCACCTTTGTCAGCTCTACCTATTTATTACAACACCTAATGCAATAGAAAATTGATTTAAATTATGAAATAATGAAAAGAAAATAATGCTCTGGAGCATCTCCCAGAAGTGGGTGAGAACCCCTGTTGTCCCCTTTTCAGCCTCAAGCATTTGGGCAGAAGTTTGAGCACCACCAGGTGTTTCCAGTTTGAACCAGAGGCTTGGATCAATGTCTGATGTCTTTGGATAAAGCAGGAGAAGCATCTTTGCAACAGATTCCAGGATTTTCTGACAGTGCTGGCATTAAAAATTCACTGTCTCAGCTTTTTCTCTGCCTCACCCTGCCACAGCTTCTGTTTGGTGCTTCCTTGCTGCTTTCTTTGTTGGCTTTTCTGATTTTCTCTGCTATAATTACTAATAAAACAGCAGAAGCAAAGCCAGATCTGTTGATCAGTAGCCCAAGTTCGCTTTTTTCCCCCATATTGAAACCAAATGCTTTCAAACCAGATGGTTTCTCCTCAGGATTAGCTCTGTGCTGATGCTTTGATCAACAGTGGGGGCTTCATTTTTTAGTCACCTGGTTCCCTAAAAATGTTTAATTTCTTCTTTACACACATCTGGTGAAACCTGGGCATTAATTCCACTTATCACAGAATGAATCTCTAACACCATTTGCTGGCATGTCAGGGATTTGAATCAGAGAACATTTCCTCCTGCACTTGTTGCTGTTCCTGAGGTACAAATTGTCTGGGAGCCATTTCCCAGCCAGGTTTCCTCCACACAAATCCTGATTCTGCTCAGGCAGAGATCCCAGGCCTGGGGCTTGTGCTGCTGTCAAAGCCAGAATCATAAAATCATGGCAAAGTTTAGCTTGGAAAGGACAATAAAAATCATCCAGTGCAGGGACACCTCCCACTGTCCCCAGTGCCCAGCCTGGCCTTGGGCACTGCCAGGGATGCAGGGATGGAATTCCATGCCAGCCCTGCCCACCCTGCCAGGGAACAATTCCTCACGGGCAGGATCCCCCCCAGCCCTGCCCTCTGGCACTGGGGCCATTCCCAGCCGGGTTTGCACAGGGATCCCCTCCAGGGATGGCTCTGGAAGGAACCTGGACACAGGGAGTGAGTCCTGAGGGGATGGAACTCAAACCACAAGGGGAAGGCAGAGGGAATCAGAGCAGGAATAATGAAATCTGCATTTGGGTTGGGAGGGACCTTAATAAAGATCTTCCAGTGCCACCCCTGCCATGGCAGGGACACCTCCCACTGTCCCCAGTGTCCAGCCTGGCCTTGGGCACTGCCAGGGGTGCAGGGGCAGCCCCAGCTGCTCTGGGCACCCTGTGCCAGGGCCTGCCCACCCTGCCAGGGAACAATTCCTCATTGCCAAGATCCCACCCAGCCCTGCCCTCTGGCACTGGCAGCCATTCCCTGGGTGCTGTCCCTGCAGGCCTTGTCCCCAGTCCCTCTGCAGCTCTGCTGGAGCCCTTCAGGCCCTGCCAGGGGCTCTGAGTTCTCCCTGCAGCTTCTCCTCTCCAGGGGAGCACCCCCAGCTCTCCCAGCCCTGGGATCCACTGATGGCCTCCTCTGGATCTGTTCCAAGAGCTGCACAACTTCCTCGTGTCGAGGACCCCAGATCTTAATTTTGTGTGTGAGCTTTCCCCTCAGCACTGAGGTGGAAATCCTGGCGCTAAATCGCCTGGCTGGTCCCAGTTTGGGCCACTCCCTGAAGAGCTATACTTGATGATCCTCACGGATCCTGGGATAATTCACTTGTGGGGAATTGTAGAAGGAATTTGAGATGGGACCTCTGAATTGGTTTTGATGATACAGTTTATTTTTCTTATTTTCTACACAGGCAGGAAGGGTGAGTTCAGCTCGCACCTTCACTGCATGGTTCAGAAGGGCCCAAGACCCTCAGTTACAAGACGTTTTATGGATTTATTGACCAATAAAACACTGCTAATAAGGATATTTATGTTTTTGACCCGATCCTTCAATATTTCATCTCATGGACCCATGTACAGTGTGAGCTTTCTTACCCAATCATGTTCTGACACACAAACCCACAGTGCTGCATTCTCAACTCCTTGTTTACCTCTGGAACTGCTTTTATTTTTATATCTGAAACTCTAAAACTCTGAACTTCCCTTTCCTCAGCTTAACCTGTCTGTGCTTTAAACCCCAAATCCACATTGTCCCTTCCAGCCCCTCAGTTTGGGAGCCTTTCCCAAGGCCTCAGATCAAATCCTGGGTTTCATTCTAAGCTTTGGCTGCCAGGCCCAAAGTTCTGAGAGTTCCCTGCATTTCAGATTCCACCAGATCCCTTCCAGCTCCTCATAATCTGAGATTCTGTGCCTCAGTTTACCAAAATAATTCAATTTTTCATCCTCTGGAAGAAGCAGCATCCCCAGTGTGGTAAAAAACACAAGGCTGCTGAGGACGACAGCAGAATCTATTTTTTTCCTGTCTTTTAAGGCAGCCAAATCATTGTCTAATCCTTACCTGAGGGCTAAAAGCCTCTCAGGAAAACAAACACGTGTAAAATCAAACAGGGAAGGGCTGTGCTGCAGAAACTCCTCCGAGGGTGCTCTCAGATGAGCAAATGTGACACAAGTGTGTGCAGCAATAACAATATCCTCAATCAAAGGTATCAGCTGCACTCATGTGTGCTAAACCTGACTTCTGAAGGCTTTCAAAGGACCAAAATTGGCACATATGGACACAAAACGGCTCTTGCAAGGGTGGGGGATCCTCACATTGTCAGGACAGCATCTGGCTGGGAAAATTTGAGATGTTTCACCTTCCTGCCCTCAAAAATCACAATAATTAACTCCTTTTTTTTCTTTTCTCGGTGGAGGATTATGCCTTTTTGTGGCGGATATATTATTTAAAGAGGTGGATTAACAGAGAGGTTTATAATAATAGATGTGTAGATCAGATATTTCTTTTACCTGAATTATTAATTTTATTTGTTTTCCCTGAGTCTACATTTTTATAGTTCAGCAGCTATGGGGAATCTTTCCACTCTCCCAAAATTAGAGCTTTTCTGTTCTGGCAGATAGATCAGCCTTTGGATTTGAGTGATTTTCAGGCAAAACCAAATCATATCAGAAATGCCTCAAAACAGCTCCTTTCCCATGTTTAGGAATTTCTGGAGACTGGGGGAACCTGGATCCCCAAAACGTCATTCATTTAAATTAATTTCTTTAAATAATCAGATGAATTTTCATGGGGGCTTTCAGTCACCCAGACTTAAAGAGATCCATAATGATTCAATGAAGTTGTTCCATGGGGCTGGGAGGGAAAATTACCCATAAAATAGGAAATAATGGGATTAAATGTTCACCTGTTGAGACTCCTGGAGCATCATTTGGGGAAATCAGGGAGGATGATTGGCATGGAACCCTTGATGGATGGAGGGATTTGGAAGCAGGATGAGCAGAGGGATGGAGCAGCTCTGCTGGCAGGAAAGGCTGGCACAGCTGGCATTGCTCACCTGCACAGGAGAAGCTTTGGGCTGAGCTCAGGGTGGCCTTGCAGGGCCTGGAGGAGCCCCAGGAAAGCTGGAGAGAGACAATTGCCAGGGGATGCAGGGACAGCACCCAGGGAATGGCTCCACACTGAACATTTTGCAGGTTCAGGTCAGATATTAGGAAGAAATTCCCACCTGGGAAGGTGGGGAGAGGCTGAAATAGAATTCCCAGAGCAGCTGGGGCTGCCCCTGCACCCCTGGCAGTGCCCAAGGCCAGGCTGGACACTGGGGACAGTGGGAGTTGTCCCTGCCATGGCAGGGGTGGAATGGGATGAGTTTTAAGTTCCCTCCCAACCCAAATCCAGATTTTGTCAATCCTTTTCTCTGATCCCCTCTGCCTTCCCCTGTGGTTTGAGTTCCATCCCCTCAGGACTCACTCCCTGTGTCCAGGTTCCTTCCAGAGCCATCCCTGGAAGGGGATCCCTGTGCAAACCCGGCTGATTCAGAGAATCACAGAACCATAAGTTGGGAAAGACCCCTCAAATCACTGAGCATGAATAAAATTGCCAGTCCCAGCACCAAAACTTCCCCCTAACCCCCAAATCCACCAATTCCTGCAGAATTCCTCCCAGAGCTCCAAGTTCTACACATGGGGTGGGACCCAAGAAGGAGAACTCTGCTTCCAACTTCCCTCCAGTCATGGCTGGGATGAGTTTTTCCAAGATTAGTGGGGGTGGATCACATTCCAAATTAGCCCCCAGGGGTTTAGATCTGGAATTGCTGATGTCCACAGCCACCAAATTCCCACTTTGGTCTCATTGCCTGTAATTTGTTTACTCATGGAATCGTGAATTTTGTCCCGTGGGTCAATGATAGAAATCATCTGGGGAGCAGCTGGAGCGTGGAAGTGGTTAAAAAAAGCAGATGGAAATGATCTGCCTCTGATGGCTTTTTCCATAAAATAAAAGCAATACTTAAATGTGAAAAAAAGAAGGAAAAATTAATTCTGCTGAAGTAGAACTTCATGCAGTCAGGTAGGGTAGACACCAATTGTTAAATAAAATTATTAATTAAAATATTTAATTTCCTGGATTTTAATAGGCTTTAGACTAATTTCTGAACCCTAAAATAAAGACACAGATAATTCTCACTCTGTACCATGGAGATCTCAATGATTTTACACCTGCTTAAAAGCAGGGTATGAAATGCAAATTTTTTATTAACACAGCAACAATTTCCAAGAATTTCACGTTCCTTTTTTGATTATTTTTGTTGTGTGAGATCTGGGAAACTTTTTTTTTTTTTAATTTTTGTTTTTAGGGAGAGAGATTTTCCATCTAGTGGATTTTTTGTAGGAAGTGGTTAATTTTAGGCTGCAACAAAACCTTGATGAAACAAGGGAATAAAATCCAGGTGTTTATCTCATCTTCAGCCTTAAATGTGTGTATAGGAGGTCATTCCCAAATTTTTCCTGCCTTATCCTGCTGTGGTCACTAGATGATGCTGCATGTCTGTGTTAGCAGTGCCTTTGAGGATTTTATAGGTGTAAGAAAAGAACATTTCTCTCCATAACCACACAAAGAGAGATTTGCCCAATTTATTATTTTCATTAATAAACCAGCCCCCACTTCATTTCAGGATAAACCCTTCCCTATTCATGGACTCCACAGAGCAAAGCAGGTTTTTCTCTTGCCTCAGACTTGATTTTTATTTTTTTTAGCACTTCAGATATTTAGGAAAATCCCATTTTCCCTGTAAAAAACAAGGATTTAGGCACAACCTTGCCCTGGTTCTGCAGTGGGACCAAAGGAATTTCCCCCTTTCCCCCAGGCTCTTGGAGAGTCAAATTTTCCTCCTGGGAATCCTCCTCAGTGGCTTCCCAAAAAAACCATGTTTAATATTCCCAGGATGGGAACAGCTGGATAAAAGCAGATAAAATTAATTAATTATATTAATTAATCAATATTAAAAATTACACATTGCATATAAAAATATACTATTATTATTATAAAATACATTTTAATATAGTCTGTATTATATGTGATAATATACACTAAACATTATATAATTTAATATATAGTTTAATCAATATAATATAATATAATATAATATAATATAATATAATATAATAGCATTAAATACATAATAATTAAATATACTGAGCAGTCTCTTTAAGTCCTGATTGCTGTTGTTAAAAAAAAAGGGGGATTTTATAGGAATGTTATGGGGTTTGGGAGAATTTAGGGATAATGAGGGACTAAAAAAGTCATCTTTCATCTGACTGTTCCTTAGGGAAAGCAAAAAGATGATCACCTTTCCCTGACCAGACACCTGCAGGGATAAAATTCAGTTATTCCCAGAAAAAATCCTTTAATTTCAGCCAAAGCTCAGGATCTCAGTCAATGTTTGAGCAAAGCTCAGCCTCCTGTTTGGTAACTCCCCTAATATTGAATTTACAGGTTACAAACAGCTTGGATTTAACTCCTGGACGTGCCTTTTTCTTGGAATATTTCCCATATCCTCACTTGGTAGATGTGTGACACACCTTGGAATCTGTGGAGGGTTTCAGTGGATAATAATTAATCAACAGCACTGTGCAAAAGAGAATTTAATTTCACCCTAAACGTTGAACTCCCAGCCTTAAATTTAATTTCAATATGGAGAAGAAGACAAAAAAAAAATTCAGGAAAAATTTAGAACAATTTTTAAAAATTAGTCAGTGCAGATTAGAGAATTTATGGAAGTAATTTTGGATTACAGGAGCAGAGTTTGAATGCCCACATCCTTTTCTTAAGTGTTGTTGAATGCTTTGGGTCAAAGCCAGGGATATTTTACACCATGTGAATATTCACTGGGGGTGAAAATCCTCCTGGAAATCTTTGGTGGCCTCCAGGTTCAGTAATGGATTCTTTGCTTCTTTTCTGCTAAGGTTGGGATTAAATGTGTGAGAGGGTATTTTTTGTTGGGACTCAGATGTTTATGAGTCCTTATCTCTGTCACAGTCTCACAAACCCTGAGCTCTGCAGTATTTTACTCTAACAAGGTAAAAAAATGGTGATGCATTTCTCTCTCCAAGGCCTTTGAAGGATAAACTGTCCAATTGAGAAATGACACCTCAATTATTTTCACTTTTAACCCAACACCCAACCACCCGTGCCCTCAATGGGGACTTTTTTGTCCAACAACACAAAACCACCCAAAACCATGGAGAAGAAGGAGAAGGAGGAGAAGGAGGAGAAGGAGGAGAAGGAGAAGGAGAAGGAGAAGGAGAAGGAGAAGGAGAAGGAGAAGGAGAAGGAGAAGGAGAAGGAGAAGGAGAAGGAGAAGGAGAAGGAGAAAGGAAAGGAGAAGAAGGAGGAGAAGGAGAAAGGAAAGGAGAAGAAGGAGGAGAAGGAGAAAGGAAAGGAGAAGAAGGAGGAGAAGGAGATGAAGGAGATGAAGGAGGAGCAGCCTCCACCCCAAAACCTCCATCTTGCTTTCTGTCTATCCCTGTATTCTAAACCCTTGAACTCTGAGTTTCCCACCCTGTGATATCACACACTTCTGTTCAAACTCCACCCCACAATCCCAGCTCTGTCATTCCATTCTGGAAGCTTCTCCAGGCCCTCAGGTCAGTGCAGTGTTCTCCAGGGGTCAGTGCCTGGCAGCACAGAAAGTCTGGAATTCTCAGCACCAGGGTTCCAACAGTTCAGGCCTTAATTTAAGGCAGCAGCTCAGGATTGATCCCATTCCAGGAGAGGTGAGTGGGATTGGGAGGATGAACCCCCCTGGGACCTGCCTGTCCTTATTGATTACAGAGGAATCCCAAATGGCTGCCTCATGTCCGACTTCTGGAGGGCTGGAATTGAGGTTTTCTCTTCTTTCCTGTGCTAGAAATGTGTTTATTTAAATCACTCTGAAAAGCAAAAAGCTCTGAAACCACATTCTTTTATGTTTTTTCTAAAGATCTGTGATTTACAGAAGTGCTAGAAACCAGGAGATGAGAAAATTTCAATATCATGAACCTGATAATTGCAGCATCCATATGTGAGCCCAGCATCCCAAACCCAATATTCCTTTCCAACACTTGATAATTCCCACTCACCTTGCTCCCCTTTTCTAAAGGGACTGTAAACAAATCACCTTTGCATCTCTACTGGGAATCTCAGGCTGTCTCTAGCAATTTGGTCTGAGGCCCTATTCAGCAAAAGACACCTTAAAAATGCATTTTCCCCCCCAGGTTTTAATCTGGAAGCAAATGTTCCATTGCTGGGAGCAAGGAAAAACAATGTGGATGGGTATTGTGGGCACCTGTGGCTTTCTGGTCTTTATTTAAGAGGTAACAGGTGACCAGATAAATCCTCTAATTAGGTTCAGATTAGAGATAAAAAGTCATTTTTCCCTGCAAGGGTGGTCACAGCTTGGGCTGAGCTGCCCAGGGAGGTTTGGAGTCTGGGAGTGTTCAGGAGGAATCTGGACGTGGCCCTTGGGGACAGGGTTTGGGGTGGTGCTGGCGGCACTGGATGACCCCAAATGTCTTTTTCCAACCTTTCCTTCAAGAGTTTTCTTCTCAAAATTCTTGACCATCCCATTTTCCCTCGGCTCTTTTCAGCACTGACCTTTGCAAAGCCTCTTCCTGCAGCCAGTGCTGTGTCCATGCTGCTGGCTCTACCCTTTTTTCCTGGTTAGAAACCCACAGAAGGGGAAGGAAAAAAAAGAAGAAAACTCCAATTTCTAACTAAATTTTGCACCTAGGGAGGGAAGCCCACGGATTGAAACGTGTTAAGCCCTCACACAGTTAACAACATGCCACTTGGTGAGAGAATTTTCATAATTAATGAACTGGTTCAATTTGCTCTGCCGCTTGACTTTGATTAATACATTTTTGAGTGTTCCCACTGGGACTCTGTCCAGTTTGTTTAGTAAGCTCTTATGTCTATATCCAGTTCATGTGGATGGATCAAAGTGTTGGCACCAAATGCTGGCAACGTTTGGGCTTTGGTGCAGCCATTCTGACTCCACTTAAAAAGGAGATAGCAATATATCTTAAACACAGTTCTTTGTGACTCATTTCTAGGGGAAATAAAATAAAAAAGGGAGGAAAGAAATTTCACACTGCATTGTGTGGAAATGCTGTGATTTAAAAGTTCATCTCACGCAAGCTTGGCCAATTAAAGGGATATTTATCAAGGCAGACAGTAATTGTGCAGAGCCAAACTGGCAATTTGGTCAATATGAAGCACTGAGCTGCAAAACTTCCATAATTAACAAATTAGTGAACATTACCCTTCGTTACCCAGCTGCTGGGGGGGGGGTGTTGCACATTTACCTCACTCCTGGTGCTCAGTCACCTCCTCAGAGTCTCTGCACAGCTCAAGGATGTCCACCAGGCTTTAAAAAGGGGTCAAATTCCGTTTCATGGGCAGCCTCATGGGACCTGGGAATGAGGGACTCTTGCTTCTGAACAGGATGGCCCAAAGAAAGAGAAACAGCTCACAAAATCCTGGAATAACTGAGGTTGGCAAAGCCCTGCCAGCCCATGCAGTGCCAGCTGTGCCCCACGGGCACCTTGTCCCCAGCCCAGAGCACTCAGTGCCACCTCCAGGGCACACCTGCAGGGATGGGCACTGCAAAGCTCCCTGGGCAGCCCCTTATGATGTTCCAGCTCATGGTTTCAGGGCAAAAATTGCAGGTGTGAAAGTTTATTTTTGGAGAAGCTGAAAAGGTTCACTGGGATGTTATCACATCCTTTGGTTTTCATCTTCAGGGAGGCTGCTGAACATCATTGGCCTCCAAAATGTCACAGGGCAAATTCTACTCTTGGTGTAGATGTCTAAAGGTTGGATTGGAATTGAGTATAGGAGGGAAGAGGGAGGAATTCAGAAGGCATTTCTCCAAGGACAAGGTTGTTAAATATTGGAAAGAGCTGCCCAGGGAGCTTTGCAGTGCCCATCCCTGCAGGTGTGCCCTGGAGGTGGCACTGAGTGCTCTGGGCTGGGGACAAGGTGCCCATGGGGCACAGCTGGCACTGCATGGGCTGGCAGGGCTGTGCCAGCCTCAACCTTTTCCAGAATTCTGTGAGCTTCTTCTCCTTCCTTGGACCATCCTGTTTGGAAACAAGGGCCCCTCATTCCCAGGTCCCATGAGGCTGCCCAGAGGTGTCCATAAAACAGAATTTGATCCCTTTTTAAAGCCTGGTGCACCTCCTTGAGCTGTGCAGAGAATCTGAGGAGGTGACTGAGCACCAGGAGTGAGGTGAATGTGCTGGGGACAAGGTGGGCATGGGACACAGCTGGGACTCCATGGGCTGGGAGGGCTTTTCCAGCCTCAGGAACTCTGGAATTCTCTTTTACCATCCCAGTCAGGGCCATCCAAGCCTTACTTTGAGGCTGCCATGTAGTGCTGAGGTGCTTCTCTGGCTGTTTCCTGGCTGGAATCTCATCCCCAGAGAGCTGGAGGCACGAAGAAAGTCAATGCCTGTGCCAGAAACTGCCCTGAGAAATAAGAAAAGGCTCCAAGAAGTTTTTAGTCAATGCTGTGCCCATATACAAATATATAAATTTATATCTCCACATCAGCCCTTGGCTCCCAGCTCTGCCCTTCCAAACCACGGCACTTGGAGATGCAGATCTGAAGGCAGTGAGGTTAAAATTAATTAAAGAAATTCCCTGAGCTCAATCTCTGCTTTCCCTGGGGTGACAAGGCCCAGGGCAGTTAATCACCAGTCACTCCTGCTGCCCTGGTTTTGTTCAGATGTTATAAGGCTGAATGACACTGGAGAATGGACAATGGGACACAAGCTGATGGAAACACGGCGAGCACTGGCAGATTTAAGTGCACATTGTTCAGCCACAAGCAGCAGATCAGCCAGAAAAAAAAAAAAAAAAAAAAAAAAAAAGTGGTATTTTTTTAAACTTTTCCCATGGGGTTCCTGCTCCCAGAGCACTCCAGTGGGGTTTGTGGGTGTTTATTCTCCTTGGGAGAGCTGGAGGTGCCCACCAGGAGAAGAGAAGGCTCTGGGGAGACCTCAGAGCCCCTTCCAGGGATCATAAAAAGGAGGGAGAGGGACTTTTTATAGGGGCAGAGAGTGTGAGAGAGGGTTGAGAGTGTGAGAGAGGGTTTTAAACTGCCAGGGGGCAGGGATAGGTGGGATATTGGGAATTAGGAATAGTTCCCTAGGAGGGTGAGGAGCCGTGGAATAGGATTCCTAGAGAAGCTTTGGATCCCTGGCAGTGCCCAAGGCCAGGTTGGACACTGGGGCTGGGAGCAGCCTGGGACAGTGGAAGGTGCCCTGGCAGAGGTGGAATGAGATGGTTTTAAGGTCCCTCCCACCCCAAACCATCCTGGGATTCTACTTAAAAAAGCCCTTTTAGCCAGTGCTGACTTTTAAATGTAGTGTACCTGAGAAGTGAAACAGAGAGCAGAAGTCCTTTTCCTTTTTCAGTTTATTTGATATCTGTGTTTGGCCGATGTTTTTCAAGGCTCTGTTTTACTCTTTGCACCCTTCAACCACTTGGTTTCTCTTCTTCTGTGCCCAACTTTCAGTAACAGCAACAGAGGATGTGTAAAAAAGAAAAAAAAACCCTGAGAAATGCAGGGCATTGACAGGAGGATTCATACTCAGGTGTGAGAGGCAAAAGAAATTAAAAATTGGGTTCTTTTTAACCTCTCAGGAGGGAGCAGTGAGGGGAGGGCGCGTCCCTTTTCCCAAGGGAAAGGATGAGAGGAAATGGCCCCAAACTGCACCAGGGGAGGTTCAGATTGGACACTGAGGCTGTTGACACCAGGAGACACTTCCAACCTTCTTTTGTCCTTCTGGGAATTGAAATGCTGAGAGAAGCTTCAAGTTGGGAAAATGATTTGCAAAATTTTGCCTTTCAGAAATATCTGATGTTGGTTTCAGTGTTTTTGTCACCTGTTTTTAGGCTCTTCCTCCCACAGGGGGTCAGAGAGATAAGGTTTTAAGAGGGGGTAAATGCCAAGATATTGAAGAGGGAAATTGGTATTAGTGAGT
Source organism: Ammospiza caudacuta (assembly GCF_027887145.1). Lineage (NCBI taxonomy): Eukaryota > Metazoa > Chordata > Aves > Passeriformes > Passerellidae > Ammospiza > Ammospiza caudacuta. Next base: position 120,418,732 of record NC_080594.1, on the reverse strand, counting down.
GGAAAAGCCAATGAAGTCCTGGAAAGGGAATTACTGAGGCTGTGCTATCTTCTGGTGCAAGAAGCAGGGAGGGAGGAATGGGACACAAATGAAAGGAGGATTTGCAGTCACCACAAACATCCCAGTGCAGCGTGGGGGGAGCTCAAAGTGTCCCTGTCCCAGCAGTGGGGACACAGGAATTCCCTGTGCTCAGAGAGACAAATGGGATGTGCAGGAACCACCTCCAGACCGTGGAATCCCAGAATCCCTGAGGTTGGCAAAGCCCTCCAAGGTCACCGAGTCCAACTTGTGACTGATCCCCACCTTGTCACCCATCCAGTGCTCCTTGCACACCCCACAAGGATGGGGAATCCATGGATCAGACCTTTCTCATTGTCTGAGGTTGGAAATGGGGATGTGTGTTCTATTTTCATTTTTTGAGGTGGGGCAGTTCTCTGCTGTTCCTGGGGCAGTTTTTCCTTTCTCTCTCCCACAGCCAACCCTCCCTGCAGGAGATCTCTGCTGTCCATGGCCACTGAGTGTCCCTGCAGGGCTGATCCAATCCCAGCATCCCATGGGGAGATGCTCCGCCCAGGGGAGGAGCCAAGCATTCCTGCCTGGATCCAATCTGAGGTGCTGGGACAGCAGAGCAGCCTTTGCCCCCTGCATTGCCAGAGGAGCAGCTGCCTCTTCCCCTGGAGCTGCAGAGGAAAACTCCCCCTTGTGCAGGATCCCTGCTGCAGCAGAGCCACAGCTGGCACTGCAGGAGGGCTGAGCCCCCCTGGCATGGGGCTGGGACACCGCCCTGGCACACAGGGGGCAGGGACTGCTCTCACTCTGGCAGTGTTGCTTTGTCTTATTTCATTTATTTTTATTTTCTTTTCTAATAAAGAACTGTCATTCCTATTCCCATATCTTTGCCTGAGAGCCCCTTAATTTCCAAATTATAACAATCCACAGGGAAGGGGTTTACATTTTCCATTTCAAGGGAGGCTCCTGCCGTCCTTAGCAGACACTTGGCTTTTCAAACTAAGACACCCACCCACTAGAAACAACCATTCCTTGAGGAGAAGAAAGGGTTTTCCCCTAATTAATTCCCTAACTTATTCAAATTCTTCTTTGTCCATCTCAGCTGTGAGGCAAACAAAGTAATTCAGCTAATTATTCCTTTTCTTTGTAATTAATTTAAGTGTTCATGTTGTGCCATTGCTCACACCATGACATCACTCTCATGGATTTGTCAAACCTCCCCCCCCCAATGGATTGGGCAGCGTAAAAACAAGGAAAACCTCTCAAAACCTCAACTTCCAATTCTATTTAATTACAATATCCAACTCCAGGGAAAGCAAAGCGTTAAGCTGGAAAATGTTGGTTGGAAAAAAAAAAAAAAAAAAAAAAAAAAAAGCTTGATCAGAAGAGGCCCCGTCAGTGTCACCTGCTAATGAAACGCTGCCGCTGTCACCCCGAGTTTCCAAGAGCAAAGGAGGAGCTCCAGGGGCTGTTTCCCTGCTCCTTCCAGCACACAAAGGTCAGTGACACACAGAAAATGCCCTTTCATTAACCAGACATTTGTATTATAAACATTATTCCCAGACGAGCAGGAAAGTCCCAAAAATCTGAGTCACTGGTGGGTGAATGGCTGTTTTGTGAGGCCTTTATAAATAAGGCATTGAGGGAATAAACAGTCACTTTGTATCAAAAGAGGGAAAATTTGCTGTGTACACACAGAGTTTTCATAAAACAGTGCTATGATTTAGAAGTTCTGCTTTAAAAAGGTGAAATTGTGGCGTTATCAGGAGATTTATTCTCTCGGAACAACATCTGAACTGGCTGCAAGTCAGAGATTTTTTTTTTTTTAACTGAGAATAAATCTGCCTCAAATAATCTTTTTGCCTAATTTTTAACTTCTTCATTTTCCTTCCTCCTGATCTTAGTGATGATCGTGACCCTTAAATGAGAATGGAAATTCAGCTGTATAAAGGAAATATAGATGAATCTCAGGTTTTTAAACCTCAAATTGGTTTTGTTGCTTGGAAGGTCTCCTTTCCTTGGCCCCTCAAAATCCAGGGAAATGCTCTCCTTGTGGACATAAAAAAATGAGCTTTGGTGGCAACAGGACTTTTGATTTCAGCAGGAGTAGGGATTTCTACCTCCCTCTGCAAAAACTGGCCAAAATTTTGATATTTTATTTGATATTTGAATTTCTATTTTGATATTATATTTCCTGGAGAGGAGGAGAATGCTTCTCCCACTGGGATGACGAGGAATGAGGAGTTCCATCCTGCTTCCATTTGAGACTGAGATCAGGATGAGAAGGAAGAAGCAGCAGTGCTGGGAATGAAAGCTCTTTGCCACAGTACAATGTAGAAAATTAAGTTATAAAATCCAGATTTATTCTATATTTCTTTCTTTTCATTCATGTACCCCAGCAGAGCAGAACAACTCTCTTTTTTGGAAAATCAGAGCAATTTCCAATTTTCTTTGGGAAAAAAGAACAGGGAAACCAGGAGTAGATGTGCACAGCAGATTCCTGTGCTGGGATTTTAAACACCAGGAGTTTGCCAGGACAACATCAGGGGGTTTGAGGGAAGCATCCCAAGAAGAATCAGGATGTTCTTCTCTCTCTGGCTCTTCTTTCCTGTTTCATTAATTAATCTTTAATGAGATTAGATGTGTTGCTTTTGTATCTAAAGCTTGTAAAATTTATTGCCTGGTGCACGGATAGAAACAGAAATTTGCTTGTCAATTTACCTGCTTTCCTTTCTAACACTTTTCTGCTATTAAAAAAAAAGATATATAAAAAAAGATATATAAATATATTATTATATATATAAAATATAAATATATATAATATATAATATATCTTAATAATATATAATAAATATATAATGTATAGTATATAGTATATAGTATGTAATGTATAGTATATAGTGTATAATATATAGTATATAGTATATAGTATATAGTATATAATATATAATATATAATATATAATATATACTATGTAATATATACTATGTAATATGTAATATGTAATATATAATATATAATATATAATATATAATATATAATATATAATATATAATATATAATATATAATATATAATATATAATATATAATATATAATATATAATATATAATATATAATATATACTATGTAATATATAATATACTATATACTATATATTGTATACTATATGTTATCTGTTATATGTTATATATTATATTGTATAAAATAAATGTACTATATGATATATAGTATATAATATATAGTATATATTATATTATTTTCATTATATAATATATATTATCTAAGAAAATATATAATGTAATGTAATGTAATGTAATACAATATAATATAATATAATGTAATGTAATGTAATGTAATATAATATAATATAATATAATATAATATAATATAATATAATATATAATTATATACAATGTAATAATAATAGTAAGATAATAATAATAATAATAATAATAATAATAATAATAATAATAATAATAATAATAGTATTAATAGTAATAAACTGTATAAAGCAAATAGCACCAGGCCAACAAGCAGCTGCTAAAAGCTGTTTTCCCAACCCTGCTAATGGGAAAGTGCGCTGTGGGATGTGGGAACAACCCAAATAATAACAGAACAAGAATAGTCTCTTTGCATGGATTTCATTTGCTGGCTTTTGCTCGATTGGGCAATTTGGGGGCTGAGATTTTGGGCACAGCTTCAATCAGGCAACAGTAAAAATAAAACCTCCTATGCAGAGGGCAGCAGCAATTAAAGACAACTGTGGGAAATGTTGTTTTCTGGAGAACATTTCCTCTCTTTGTCAAATCTGCTGGAGATGTGGAAGGGTCAATGGGAGAGGAGTCGTGAGCAGCACTTGGTGTGGGCTCCCCAGGGCTCCCTCCTTGTGTTTGGTTGGGTTTTTTTTAAAGGGTTTTAGTAATTTTTAGGGGTTTTTTGGACTTTAGGTGTGATGGTTTTGAGAGATTTATTATTTTTGTTTTTTTTTTTTTCCTAATAAGTTGAAAAGTGGTGTAAGTTTATTATTGGTGATTTTTAAAATTAGTTGGATTTTATTGATTTTTCTTAAAAAATAATTGATTTTTAATTTCTTTTTTTTTAGTTTTTTGTTTTGCAATGATGACTGAGTTTTTATTTTGTATGCATAACATGCTTTTCAATTTTTGTGAGAGATTTTAAAGATGTAAATAAACTTTATTTTTTGGGTTAAAAGACATGGGAAATAACTGATATTTGTACTAGTGTTTAACATGTTTGTGATTGTGATTATTTTGTTATTATATTATTATTTATTATATTAAATATCAACACTATTATAATATTTATTTATGTTATTATTTAGTATGGTATTGTTTATTATGATGTTATTACATGTGATTGTTTTGTTATTATATTATTATTTATTATATTAAACATGAATATTATTGTTTATTTGTGTTATTATTTATTATTATGTTATTAATATATTAAATATTGACATTTTCATTTTATTTGTGTTATTATTTATTATTGCTCCATGACATCTCAAGTATCGCTTTCAGCCCTCAGTAACCTTTAAAAATGAATTCTGGCTGTTGGCTGAGATCAATGCTCTTCATTGCTTGCAAGGTGATTGACTTGATTCCCTCTTGTTCCTGAAAAATCCAACGTTTCCAGCCCAGTTTGGGTCAGAACACATTGATTTTCCACTTTTGTATTCAATTCATGGTTAGCACAGACACCGATGAAAAGGCCTGTCTGCGATTACAACAGCATCAAATTCAGAGTAAGGTGCCCAAGCTGAGAGAGAGAAATAATTTACATCAGTAAAAACTGGGAAAATATGGGATTTAATGTTAAAATATAAGTTTGGGCTGAAATATTCAATGCCAGGGAGGTTCGGAGTGCCCATCCCTGGAGGTGTCCAAGGCCTGGATGTGGCACTCGGAGCTCTGGGCTGGGGCCAAGGTGGGGATCAGGCAGAGCTTGCACTCAATAACCTTGGAGATCTTTCCCAGCCTCAATGATTTGGGGATTCTGGGATTCTATTCTATTACCTGAGTGGGCAAATAATGCTAAAAAAATTACTTTTCCATCTTAAAAGCTCAACTCCAAGTGTTCTGTGATGTTTGATCTTCTGTCCAAATCCTCAAATGTGTATCCCACTGACTTTGGGAAGATTTGGGAAAGCTCCTTCCTTGCCCAGCTTTTTTTGCTCTCTTCCCTGAAGGTGTTTGGTGCAAACAAAACCTTTTATCCTTTCCTGGGCTGTGGTGCTGATGGCCAGCGAGGAAAAGCTTCTCTGAACTTGAAATTATTCATCCCACCCCCTTCCCTGTGAGCATTCCCTGCAGGGAGGACGCTCATGGATGATTTTCTTCCACTACCATGTAAAGAACTGGACACATTTAGCAAAACGTGGTCATGGAGGGCAAGACAAGTTGATTTCCAAAATTAATAACCCCTTCTTTGGGTCATTAAGTTGAGCTGTTAATTTTAGTGATGAGAAGCAGAAATGTTGTGAAAATGAGGGATGAGTTTTCAGGCAGCAAAGAGTGGTTTTTCTACAATAAATGTTATTTAAGTAAGAATTTTATCCACACTATCACCTTAATCTTTTTTAATAAATGAGATTGCAGTGCAGTGCACAATGCACTGTGAGTTGTAGATAAACAAAATGAGAAGAATTGTGATAAATGTTAAACCTAGAGCCTGTTTTGGAGAGAATTTCCAAGTCACACAGAGCAAATGTGGAGATTTTTTGCCAGCCTTTCCCCTGCACTGAAGGAGTTCACACCCTTTACCAAGGGCAATGCTGCTTTTTCACTGTTGCTTTATTAAAAAAAGGCTCCCTGAACTTTGTTCCCTTGGTTAATGTTGGATTTGGAAAAGATAAAAGTTGTTTTCCTGAGTAAAAAGGATGATTTAGGGATCACTGGCACATCCAGGTGTCAGGCTGCTGGATTTATTCCCAGGTTTGCTGGGGGATCTCACAGAATCAGTGGGAATTACTTTGCCAAATCTCTTGATTTTTTGAGGTCTTTTCCAACCTAAAAGAGGCCTTTTCCAACTGGGATATTAAATACCCTGTTTTGGGGTTTTCAATGCTGAATAAATATCTAAGAAGGCTTAAAAAAAGATATAAAAAGGACAGTCCCTTCCCTATGGGAGCTGATGCAAGATCCAGAAGTAGAACAAAAGTCAGAGCAACAAAGATATTTATAAACAGAAAAATGCCAACTTCCCAAATCCATCCCCAGAATTAAGCCTCTTGGAAAATGAACCTTGTCCAGAGCTTTAAGACCCCTCAATAAAACTTCATTTTCTGCATAGTTCTGCTTCTTTAAAAGATATTTCACCTCCCAACCCTCTCTTGCTGGACATAGAGGGACAGGATGATTCCATAACTAAAGGTTTTTGTGGTAAATTGCCTGAAAACCTTCAGGTTTTCCAGTGTTTTGGCTTTTCCTCCTCAAGACAAAAAAAAAAAAAAAAAAAAAAAATTAAGTGCAGACATTGCTCTCTTTCTTTTCTTTTTCTTTTCTTCCACTCATGGTGCAGCATCCTGTGCTCTTGTTTTGCATGAAAGCACCCAAAATCTCTTTTTTTCTGCTTATTGTTTCTATTATTTCAGTTGAATTTTCTGTCCTCAGGGCTCCTGCAGTCTGTTCTGTGCTACCCAAAGTGCCTCTCTATAAAACTTTCCTACGTAGATCTCGAAATCCCAGGAGATTCTGGAAAAAGTTCAGCTTCCACTCAGAGACAGAAGAGCTGGTCAGGTTTGCAGGACTGTGCTGAACCCAGCAACACTTAGGAAAACATTAAATGGAAGTTTTTTCATCTCCCAGAACATTTCTTCACACAGCACATTAATATTACTCATCACTGACGTCCTGGACTCTCATTTTATTGCCTGAGTAAAAGCTGATGATTTTTGCAATCTGGCTCATGCTCTACAAGTGAGAGTTGATTTCCCCCACTCAAATATCATTTTTTAAATACCTTTTTCCACTGTTTTCTGTCAGGGAAAGGCTTTTCCCAGGCCACCCATGTGTGGAAGGCTGGATTGGGCTGCTCTGAAAGGGTTTGTTCAGGGTTTTTTCCTCACTTGCCATGTGGGTTTGCCTGTGTCCTTCCTGGGCTTCCTGGATATTGAAGAGGGAAGGCTTAGAGGCAAAATATCCCATTTATTCCACTTATATCCCATATATTCCACAAAATATCCCATTTATCCCTCTTGTACAGCTTTGGAAGAGGGTTTGAGGGGATACATGAAGTCCCTGCTATCTGTTCTCCTCAGAATTGGCTTTTCCCTCATGCCTTGTCACCCCCGTGGAGAGGCAGGAAATTCTCAGGATTCATAATTTTCTTCCTTCCTTCCTCTTCCATATTAAAAAAAATTAAAAAATTAAAATCTGAAACAGAGCAACAAATTCACCAAAGACAAGAGCAAGATTTTTGATTTCAGCAAATCCAGGATTTTTGTCCAACACCAAAAACTGGAGGCTGATAAAGGCAGGAAAAGTGTGGGGATGAAGCTGCAAACCCCAGCTAAGCTGTGCCTGAATTTTGAAGATGATGGACGATCTTTCAATTTTTAATTTAAGAATATTAATTGCCCTTCTCCTAGCAGGTTCTTTCCATGTCCTTCTCATGCCACAGCTTTTAATTTCTTTGCTTTGGCAGGGCAAAAGCTTCTTAAAAATTATGAGAAGGGCCGTGATGGATTCCTTGTCCCTATCAGGCCCTCATGGAGGCAGAGCTTGGGCAGAAGCTGCTCCCAAAATCAGGGCAAAGATGTAAAGGCAAGGGGAGGTTTGGGGGTGTCAGGAATCCAGCTGAACATTCCACACTCTGCTTTGCCTCAGTTTTCCAAGGTTCAGGGGAGCAGAGAGCTGGAAATGCCCACAAATATTCAGTGACAGAGACCAGGCCTTTGTGCCACCCCAGCTGCCTCAGGTTGAAAGGTTTAGCTGGGGGTGTGTGTTCTATTTTCATTTTTTGAGGTGGGGCAGTTCTCTGCTGTTCCTGGGGCAGTTTTTCCTTTCTCTCTCCCACAGCCAACCCTCCCTGCAGGAGATCTCTGCTGTCCATGGCCACTGAGTGTCCCTGCAGGGCTGATCCAATCCCAGCATCCCATGGGGAGATGCTCCGCCCAGGGGAGGAGCCAAGCATTCCTGCCTGGATCCAATCTGAGGTGCTGGGACAGCAGAGCAGCCTTTGCCCCCTGCATTGCCAGAGGAGCAGCTGCCTCTTCCCCGGAGCTGCAGAGGAAAACTCCCCCCTTGTGCAGGATCCCTGCTGCAGCAGAGCCACAGCTGGCACTGCAGGAGGGCTGAGCCCCCTGGCATGGGGCTGGGACACCGCCCTGGCACACAGGGGGGCAGCTCCTATTCCTACTTTGTCAGTGGTTTTTTTGTTTGTTTTTTGTACTATTGCATTTGTATTTTTAATTTTCTTTTTGTTATTCCTATTCCCATATTTTTGCCTGAGAGCCCCTTAATTTCAAAATTACAATAATTTGGAGGAAGGGGGTTTACATTTTCCATTTCAAGGGAGGCTCCTGCCTTCCTTAGCAGACACCTGGCTTTTCAAACCAAGATACCAGCAGAGCCTGAGGCTGGGTCAGATATAACTCAGGGATGTTATTCCAGCAGCTGAGCAGCTTAAAATCATGGATTTGTCAGCCAAAACATTCCCACCCTGAGAATATCAGTGCCAACAATGACAAGGAATCACCTGGCAGTTTATTTTCTTACATTTCTGCTCAGGAGTGTGGCCCTCATTTGGCAAATTTGTTATTTTTTGTCTATTGATAGGCTTTCCTTAAAAAGGAGGGGGGGAAAGCATAATTAATGTTGCTGGTGTGTACAACCAGAAGGTTGGGATTCAGTAGCTTAAAATCATGGATTTGTAATCCAAGACATTCCCACTTTGAGAATATGAGTGCCAACAATGACAAGGAATCACCTGGCAGCTGATTTTCTTACATTTCTCCTTAGCAGTGTGGCCCTTGTTTGGCAAATTTGCTTCTATTTCTTTGTCTATTGATAGCCTTCCAAAAAAATAAAAAACCCAGCATAATTAATGTAGCTGGTTTGTATAACCAGAGGGTTGGGATTCAGTAACTTAAAATCATGGATTTGTAGATTAAAATCATGGATTCCCATCCTGAGTACATCAGTGCCAACTGGGCAGTTTATTTTCTTACATTTCTCCTCAGGAGTGTGGCCCTCCTGTGGCATATTTGCTTCTACTTTGTCTATTGATAGGATTCTCTAAAAAAAGGGGGGAAAATCATAATTAATGCTGCTGATGTGTACAGTCAGAGGGTTGGGATTCAGTAGCTTCAAATAATGGATTTTTTATCAGACAAGACATTTCCACCCTGCGTACATCAGTGCCAACCTGACAGTAGATTTTCTTCATTTCTCCTCAGGGGTGTGGCCCAGGCAAGCTCATTTGGTAAATTTGCTATTTCTTTGTCTATTGATAGGTTTCCCTAAAAAAAAGGGGGAAAAAAAAGGCAGGTGGTTCACCTGAGTCTAAAACTGAAATGAAAGATAAGAATCAGACCTGAGTGTCTGAGTGTGCAATTTGTTTTTACGTGCACAGCAGGAAATATTTCTTAAAAATCCTGGGTATTTCCAAATATCTGACTTCTCAGAGGAGTCAAAATGCAATCACAGTATTTCCTTTCAAAGCTGCATCATTTTATGATTAGTCAAGAAATTTTTGCAACATGAATTTCCTTTTCAGAGATGTTTTCTATTACATCTGTTTGCTTTTGTTTGTCTTGTTTTATTTTAGCAATCTAATTAAATTCCTCTTTTATCAAGATGGAAAACTCGTGCTGCTTATTTTAAACAAAATACAGCTCATGGCATGCATGGCTGCTATAGCAAATGTTTAAATATTTCCTGTCTGTGCTAAAATAAATCAGGATTTGACCTGAGCAATTATGATTATCCTTTCCAGGATGTCCTTTTGTTCCCTTTCCTTCAAATAGGAAGGATTCATACAGTGTGACAGATTTTATTAGCCTAAAAGATCCCTGGCACATCTGGGTGCATAATTTGGATCATTTTGTGATTTAAGGTCCTTGTCATTATCCCTCATCCTTTGCATTTCACTGGACGTCCATGTGCTGGCACAATTTCTCCAATGAATTTTAAATATAGATATAGAAATAAAAATTAATGCCCCAACTGCACAATGCAGGAATGTTCTGGTGTTTCTGGAATGGCTTTGTCCAGATTAAAGGGCAGGGATTTATTTCCACAGAACCAGAGGATTATGGAATCATGGAATGGTTTGGGTTGGGACGGATCTTAAAGATCATCACTGGGACACCTCCCACTGTCCCAGGCAGCCCCAGTGTCCAGCCTGGCCTTGGGCACTGCCAGGGATGCAGGGATGGAATTCCATCCCAGCCCTGCCCACCCTGCCAGGGAACAATTCCTAATTCCCAACATCCCAACATCCCAATATCCCAATATCCCCATATCCCAATATCCCAATATCCCAATATCCCAATATCCCAATATCCCCATATCCCAATGTCCCAATATCCCATATCCCAATGTCCCAATATCCCAATATCCCAATATCCCATATCCCAATATCCCAACATCCCAATATCCCAATATCCCAATATCCCATATCCCAATATCCCAATATCCCAATATCCCATATCCCAATATCCCAACATCCCAACATCCCAATATCCCAATATCCCAATATCCCCATATCCCAATATCCCAATATCCCAATATCCCAATATCCCAATATCCCAATATCCCATATCCCAATATCCCAACATCCCAATATCCCAACATCCCAATATCCCAATATCCCAATATCCCAATATCCCACTATCCCATCCATCCTTGCCCTCCTTCAGTTTAAGGTCATTCCTTGTAGGTAGCAGAGAAGAATCTTCAGGGCTCCCTCAGAAATTAAAGATGCTTGAGAGAAGCAAAAAAAAAACCACCTCAAAAAAATCCCATTAAACCCCATTAAAAACCTTTCCCCTTGCAATTGCAACACATGGGGGTTGCAACATGTTGGAGGCAGCTGCTGAGCCTCGAGCTTCCTCTGTGAGAACACCTTAAAATAAAGGCTGACTTTGGCAAAAACAACTTGTTTGTAAACAAAGAGATTTCCTTTGCAGCAATGTTCTCCCTGACTGGAAGCATTGAGACAGAGCCCCTGAGGATATTTTCCTTTCTGTTCTAGGCAGAACAAAGCTTCTCACACAGGTCAGTGTGGTTTTCCCTCGTTGAACTGGTTCTCATTAGCTGAAATCACTGTGCTGCAATCCAGGGACAAGCTCTGGATCTGTTGCAGAAGTGCCCACTGAGCTCCAGGGAGCTGGTTTGAAACCAGGAGGGACAATTAAAGATGCAATTGAGCTGCTGAGCTGGTAAAAGGAGGCAGCTCTAGCACAAAAAGAAGTGGCAGATTTGGCACCTGCTTGGTTTGAGGTGTCAGAACTCAGCACATTCCTCCGAGTGTCCAGAGTTGCCGAGGACCCCATCCAGAATGCTGCCCAGAACACTTGGGGATTTGATTTTGTCCCTTGGAGCAAGTTGCCAACTTTGTATGAGGACCTGAAAGTCACACAGGTTTGAATAAGTGTAATAACAAAATGATCACAGGGTGGAAATGTAGGTATTAGGATTTTTGGTATGGGGGTTATGGGGACAAGACGGAGGAACTTGGGCATGTCTAGCCTTTCTTCTTCTTCTTCTTCTTCTTCTTCTTCTTCTTCTTCTTCTTCTTCTTCTTCTTCTTCTTCTTCTTCTTCTTCTTCTTCTTCTTCTTCTTCTTCTTCTTCTTCTTCTTCTTCTTCTTCTTCTTCTTCTTCTTCTTCTTCTTCTTCTTCTTCTTCTTCTTCTTCTTCTCCTTCTCCTTCTCCTTCTCCTTCTCCTTCTCCTTCTCCTTCTCCTTCTTCTCCTTCTCCTTCTCCTTCTCCTTCTCCTTCTCCTTCTCCTTCTCCTTCTCCTTCTCCTTCTCCTTCTCCTTCTCCTTCTCCTTCTCCTTCTCCTTCTCCTTCTCCTTCTCCTTCTCCTTCTCCTTCTCCTTCTCCTTCTCCTTCTCCTTCTCCTTCTCCTTCTCCTTCTCCTTCTCCTTCTCCTTCTCCTTCTCCTTCTCCTTCTCCTTCTCCTTCTCCTTCTCCTTCTCCTTCTCCTTCTCCTTCTCTTTCTCCTTCTCCTTCTCCTTCTCCTTCTCCTTCTCCTTCTTGTTCTCCATTTTCTGCAGTGATGTTGGCACTTTGGCATTGGTTTAGAGTAGAGGTGCACTGTCTAACATGGGCGATGGGTATTGGGAATTAAGTGTAAATATGTTATACGTAGTTTGTAGTATAAAAGGACAACACAGAGTGCCTGTGGCTGCCCTGCTGAGCAGATCTCGGCTGGGCAGAAATAAAATTTTATAGATAAGAATTAATAAACCACCTCAAGAATGAAAAGTGAAGAGTCCAGACTCGTTCTTCAGCCGCACGGGCCGAAGCAGAGACATCCTGCACATCTCAGGGCAGCAAATATCAACAGCAACCCGAGACTGAGGAGCAGTGGCTGCCTTCATATTTTGGGATTGATTTTGTCTCATTACAGCCCTGCTGGACACTGAAACCCCGAGCTGTGACCCTCAGCCTGCTGGCAGACCCTCCCAGCTCTGCTGGACCACATCCTCATGTCTCATGCAAAATCATGGGAAAGAAGATGGAAAAAGCCCCGAAGAGCTCCAAAGCCAAAACCCAGCTTTAACTCCAGGCCCAAAGTGAAACTTCCTGAGATAGACACCGCTGGTTTCCAGTCTTTAAGCTGCACATCCCAAGGAAACCACAACAAAAGCTTAAAGAGGAAAGGTCAGACCTGTGAAGTGCTATTTGTTTTCACTGAAACTTCATCCCCCACTTACCCCCAGCCTAACCAGCAGCGGAATCAATTACCACTTGTCAGACTGAAACCCGACCCCAGAAATGAAAGAAGGACACGACCTCTGGGGGGGAAAAGAAACCACGAGTGAACCACTTTGTCCTGCAGGGAAGGGTTAACAGGCCTGATCCTCCTTTTCCCCCCCTGCAGGAGGGATCGATAGCAATGTTCTCTACATTTACTCTTCCTTTCAGCGGGGCTGGCCAGTAGGACAGTGAGGTTATTGAGATTGGGTTTCATAAATTACTCCATTTAATAATTGAAGACAAAGAGGTTCCATACATTTTAATAGCATTTAGTGTAACTGTTCAAATTTGTAGGACTCACAATAGATCAATCTCAGCTGCCATTACCCCTCGAGGTAATGGTGCCTGCACTTACCAAGCTTCTGTTAAATGTAGGCTCAGCTTGTCAAAGAGTGGTCAGGTTTAAGGCAGTATCCCCCTCATTCCCATTCCCCACAAGCCTAGAACGGCATTCCCAAAGGGACACCACACTGGGAACGCTGCTGTTGGTTTAGTTCAGCTGTGCCAGATGAGAATTCTGTCCTTTTTGGTGCATAAAATGATAGAAGAGCATTAATTCTGACATCTGGGGTCAGCCTGGACTGTCCCAACAGCAGCAGTGAGTCCAGGCAGGAGAGGAGATTCCTTCTTATGCTTCATTTCTGAATGCAAGGAAATAAAAGCCATAAACGGAGCTGGAAAGACTTCTTGGGAAGGTGAGGGGATCCCTCTGAGTGCTGGGAGAGAAGCAGCTCATGGTCAGGTCTCACAGGATTAAAGACATTTTGTTTGTTAAGCATATGGAGAGACATGGAAGAGTCTGCAAACTCCATCAGCAAGATCAACACACGAGCTGGGGCTGAAGATCCTTGATTTTCCTTTTCCTTTTCCTTTTCCTTTTCCTTTTCCTTTTCCTTTTCCTTTTCCTTTTCCTTTTCCTTTTCCTTTTCCTTTTCCTTTTCCTTTTCCTTTTCCTTTTCCTTTTCCTTTTCCTTTTCCTTTTCCTTTTCCTTTTCCTTTTCCTTTTCCTTTTCCTTTCCTTTTCCTTTTCCTTTTCCTTTTCCTTTTCCTTTTCCTTTTCCTTTTCCTTTTCCTTTTCCTTTTCCTTTTCCTTTTCCTTTTCCTTTTCCTTTTCCTTTTCCTTTTCCTTTTCCTTTTCCTTCCCTTCCTTCTCCATCTTTTTCTCTTCCCTTTCACATTTCCCCTTTATCCAATCCCACTGCCATGTGCTTATATAGGAGATCATGGATTAATTTATATCAATTTCCAATTTTGTTATTAATTAATAAAACTTTGGAAGATTCATGGACTCCCTGACTTCTGTCATTCCTTTACTCCACAGAATCTCCCCCTCATCAGAACCACTTTGGTCTTTCATTATCTTTTTTTTAAACAGTCATCCAGGGAGATGAATATTCTGATTTTTTTGTCTTGTTTTGCCTTGGACTTTCTCAAATTAAGCAGTTTTCCTTGCCGCCTCTGCCACAGGAAAGAAGAAATGTCTTAATTGTGGAAACATCAAATCAAACCAAATAAATATAAATAAATTCTCTTCTGTTCCCACTCCTTTCCCCTCATCACTGAAAAGCAAACAAAGCAAGCAGGGCTCTGGAGGGGACAGGAAATGAAGGCAAGGAGGGACAATTCAGAGAATGAAAGACACTTTCTTGAGTTTCACAGAAAAATGCAGCCCTGCTTTTGCAATGTGGTGCTAAACTGATGATAAGTGGATTTAGAAAAGCCCTCGTGCTCTGGCTGGAGAATCTGTGGGATGGGATCCAGCGGGGATGGAGCCAGGAAGGAGGAAATCCATGGAATGGGTGAAACTGGAGATGGGAACATCTTCTTGTGGCCTTCATCTTTCTCATCCAACTTAGAGACAGAGCTCGTGTGGCCCAGCCTTAATTCTGATTAGGATTTCTTGGAGAAAATGGATAAACCCCAGAAAAGTCTGGAATTGGCAACAAAGGATTGCTTTCCACTTGAACCTAAATTCTAATTAAAATCAGGAGGGCAAAGTCATTTGGAGTTGAATAGCTTCACATTTGTCAGCTACACCATGCTCAAGATGAATATTAATTCACAAAATATTTATGTGTGTGGATCTGTGAGATTTTTACATGAAATGTAAAAATAAAGCTTTGGGACTTTAAGAGACTGCAGCAGTTTTTAAGAGGAAATACCTGAAAACTCCACAAAAACATGTTTTTCCAAATAGCAGGGATTTTTGGCACAAAAAGATGGAGGCACGAGGAAAGTCTTGGAATTAAGTCCATTTTGGGGTGGATGGAGCCTTTAGGGGTTTCCCTCCTCCAAGATTCCTCCTGTCCCAGGGTTGGATGGACTCCTGTCTCTTGTCGGGTCTCTGGAGTTTCAGCTCTGCTCCCTTTTGCTCTTTGCTCAACTTTTCAAAGCTCAGCTCCTTCTGGCATTCCTTTATTCAATCTTTTACTCCCTGTCCAAAGGTCAGACAGATCCCATGGCTGGTGTGGGGAACCCTGCACGGCCCAGGGGCTGGGGAACAAAAATGGAAAATCCATATCCAGGGATCCTGCTCTCGGGTTGGATTTCAGCAGTGCTTCTGCCCTAATTTTTCCCCTTTTCAGGTCCCAGATTTTATCATCTGTCCCAAGCTGGTTTTGTTTATGAGATATCTGCAAAGTAGTGAAGGTGGTTTTAAAGCTCTTCACGACTTGCAGATTTTTTTCTCCAACCATTTCTTCTTAGCTTGTAGTTGCTCAAAAGCAATCTTACAATAATTGAAATTGACCTTGATTATCCTTATGAAACCTTTCCAACTCAAGATATTCCATTATTTTATTGGGTTAGCTATGTTAAAACCTTGTGTGCTTCCTTTTCCTGTTAGAGCCTATTCCCACTCTTCATTGACAACAAGACTGGAATCGTGTTTGTCTTGCACAGGGATTGGAAATTTGCTCCAAAAAAAAGTCCTGTGCTCTTCTGTGTTTGGGAAACATTTCCCTGCCCCTGGAGATCCCTGCTGGAATATTTACCAGTGAATCCAAAGTCTGTGTGAGCAGAACTGGAGCACGGGCTTCATTTTCCTGAAGGTTCCTTTTGCCAGAATTTGTCCTGATTTTCATGTGTCTTTTCCCATGCCTGGGTTATCCAGTGACTGCCCAGCCATGATAAATAATCCTGATTTTTAGGTCATCCCAAGCACATGGGCAGACAGGGATTTTTTTAGGAAATCTCCTAAACGTAGGGTTTGCTCTGTCCCTGTTGCAAAATAAAACAAATTTCCTCAACAGGACTTTGGGAACGTTGGGGCTGCTCATGGATTTCCTCATTCCCTACACGAGAGGAAGCATTTCTGCCACCTCTGTGCAGAAATTCAGCTTGGATCCAACATTTGGGTGGGAAACAGAGCATGAGAAACAATCAGTGGGAGTTTTGGGATGATCTGTGCTTTGTTACCACTTAGGCTTGGTGAGGAGAGAGAAAACAGCTCCTTAGCCACTGTTTTTTCCATGTCCTCATTAAATATATCAGGATGAAAAATCCTTTGGGATAGAAACAGCTTGGATGTCTGCAAATTCCTTTTTTTGGTGAAAGACTGTGACTGATACAGAGCCTGTGAAAGTAGGGACCCTGAGATGGAAACACTTCCAAAGTGTGATTTTTGTAATTCTGAACAGCAACAGGAAAGATTTTCATTTTCCTGGAAATTAATATCAGAGTGAAGACTTTCTTCATCTGCAGAGCTACAAGCTTTGCAGAGGTGTGGAATGAGTCATGAGTTTCAGATCAAGATTTTCCTGCACCCCTGAGGATTAACTTGGTGAAAACAACCTTGGCTACCTGTGGATTTATCCTGTGTTATGGGAATAAGAGGAAAATCAGGGAATTTGTGTCCCTTGCCCTCAGGTACAGGGCAAGAGGCTGTTCCTGGGCTGGAGGTGTCAGATTTGGCTCCACAGCTCCCATGTGCCAGTTTTGGGAGGTCCTGATGGGAAGCTGAAAGGTTTCCCAGGGCTTACTCCAGTCTGGGGGGTGTTGAGTGGATTTGGACAGGAAATCCAACTAGAAAAGCTGAATGGAGCAAAATTAGAGGTTCTAATTGCTGCTGAATTCAAATAGTGTTTTGATAGATCCAGCAGGTCACAGTGCTGGTGGGTTTTGCTGTGTTTTCTTATTATCCTACTATTGTCTAATTATATATGTGCATTTTGTATGAACTGCATTATTTTAGATGCATAAATTATTCCTTATTATCAATGTCATTGTATGTTTATAGCCAAGCACCTGTTATAGAAGGAATATTTTACAGGATGTGGCCCTTTGATCCTTAATATGACTTAGACACAGGGTTGGCTCATGGTTTCATAAAGAATCCTGGAATAGTTTGGGTTGGGAAGGGACATTAAAACCCACCCAGTGCCACCCCTGCCATGGCAGGGACACCTCCCACTGTCCCCAGTGTCCCGCCTGGCCTTGGGCACTGCCAGGGATGCAGGGGTGGAATTCCATGCCAGCCCTGCCCACCCTGCCAGGGAACAATTCCTCATTGCCAGGATCCCACCCAGCCCTGCCCTCCTTAAAAAACCATTTCCCCTTGTCCTGTCACTCCCTGCCCTACAGAAATTCCCTCTCCCTCCTTTTCCTGAGCCCTGTTCAGGGCTCTGGAATGTCACATCATGAACTGTGGAAAGGAAGGGCTGATTCTCCAAATCTGAGGCTAAATTTTGTTGCCAAACTGTGTTTTTCCCCTTTTGACACAGCCATGGTTCCATTGGGATAGGAAATAGATTTATCAGTAGGAACCCACAGCAGTGAGGGGTAGAATTTGGGCAGGGTGGGTTTAAAGCTCTTGTGGGGTCTACATCCCTCAGTGAGCCCCATGAGGGTTTGTCTGTGAGGGGAAGGAGCCCTGGCAGGGTGCTCCAAAACCACCCCAATAACAAAA
Organism: Ammospiza caudacuta; assembly: GCF_027887145.1. Lineage (NCBI taxonomy): Eukaryota > Metazoa > Chordata > Aves > Passeriformes > Passerellidae > Ammospiza > Ammospiza caudacuta. The sequence goes on along the minus strand of NC_080594.1, from coordinate 120,400,866 downwards.
CCATCCAAAACTGCACCAGTTACACACACTAAACAAACTACACCACTTACACAAACTATACAAACTACACCAATTGCACAAACTATACAAACTACACCAATTGCACAAGCTAAACAAACTACACCAATTGCGCAAATGACACAATCAACAGCTATACAAAAGTACACAACCGCCACAAACAACACAAAATACAAAATGAACACAGATCAATACAAACAAAATAATCACAACAACTCCACAACCATTTTTAAACATAACAAACACAACTTTAAACAATTCACAGGGGGCTGTTCCTTCTCCTCTGATTCCCAAAGATGAATATTAAGGAGAGATGAACTGTGCCTTAAAAATGTAGAGTTTAAAGGGAGACTGGACAGAGCCTCATGGAATCCCAGCCCAGCTCTCTGTCCCTGGGGAAGCTGAAATCATTCCTGGGGAGGATTTGCATCCTGGTCAAAATGCCTGTAACCCCATGGAGGCAAAGGAATGTGCCCAAATTCCTCCTTGCATGGAATTATTTCTGGAAATGCTGTCTAGGAGTAATGACACCATCCCACTTGTGCTTTGGTGCCACTCAGTATTCACTGAGTATTTTTACCATGGAATTGAATGAATCCTCGCAGCCTCCTGCTTTCACCTCCCCTTCAGAGAAGGTGAAACTGGAGAGGAGCAACATCCGAAACCAGAGACTCTGAACTTCCTCAGATTTCAAGGGAAAGGATGTCCCAGAGTGACTCAACCCGTGTTTTGAACTCTCCAGCATCATTTCTGGCAATCAGTCTGTGGTAATACTTGGGATGAGACAAAATGCTCCCTTCTCCATTTGGAAGAGAAGGAGATGATGAAACCACATCCTCAGCTTGACTCGAGGCACGTAGATTTGGGCAGATTATCTCATTTCCTCTGTGCAACACTTGAGGTCATTGCCTTGTCAGCAAGCCCTCCTCCCACTCTGGAAGCCACTGCTGCCCCTGGATTTGTCTGTCCTAAAAGAGACCTGGATTTCCTCTGCCGTATTCCCCCAGGAATAGCCAGAAACATGGAGGAAGAAGCATTTGGAGAATGCTTTCAGTGGTTAAAGAATTTTTTTGAAATGTGGCGGGACAAGGGGGAATGGCTTCAAGCTGAAAGAGAGTGGGGCTGGATTAGATATTGGGAATTGGGAATTGTTCCCTGGCAGGGTGGGCAGGGCTGGCATGGAATTCCATCACTGGATCCCTGGCAGTGCCCAAGGCCAGGTTGGACACTGGGGACAGTGGGAGTTGTCCCTGCCATGGCAGGGCTGGCACTGGGTGGGATTTGAGGTCCCTCCCAACCCAAACCATTCCATGGTTCCATTAACTTAAGCATGAGGTTCTTTCTTCCTTGGGTTTTCAGGTTGTTCTGAGGTAAAAGTCATTTATTTACACAGCTCTTGTCGCTGCTCTTTTATGGATGGGGAAAGGAAAGAGAGAATAAATGATTGTTTGAATCACATGGGAAGTCTGGGGACACTCTGGGTGTCCACAGACCTGAAATCCCATTTCCCAGTGTAGCAGTTCAAAGCTTCAACCACAAAATAAAAAAACCCCTCAGCTGTCAAGTCATTTTTTTAGATGGAAACCATGGCTGACAGATGCAAAAAAATCTGTGCGGAATCTCACACTTTGAGTGATAAAGGAATCCCAGAATCCCAAATCCCTGGGGCTGGCACAGCCCTGCCAGCCCATGCAGTGCCAGCTGTGCCCCAAGGGGACCTTGTGCCCAGCCCAGAGCACTCAGTGCCACCTCCAGGGCACACCTGCAGGGATGGGCACTGCAAAGCTCCCTGGGCAGCCCCTGCCAAGGCCTGAGCTCCCTTTCTATGGGCAAATTCCTCCTGAAATTCCTAGCCAGAAGTCAGTCTCCTTCCCTGGCTTAGAAACACCAAATTTATTCCAAAATACGTGTTTTTACGTAGTTTGTTGATGATCAGGAGCATTGGATCCAAGGATGATCTCAGGGATGGTGTTGTCCTTCCATGCCACCAGGAGCATGTCCCAGTGCTCACCTGGATGCTGCCAGGAACTTCAGCTGATCCAGGACACCAGGAAGGCACCAAGGCCGTGTTTTGGGACGTGTGATGGGAGCGGCTCCGAGTGTCCCCATGAGCTCATCAGGAAGTGACATCAGGGCTGGAGGACAGCGCCTCAGCACCATGAATTATTGAGAGCCTGAGATTGTTGCGGGGAGGGGCAGAAGATCTTTTGGGGAGGCAAATGAAGGAAGGCAGAACAGCTGATTAGTTACTATTATCAGTGGCTAATGGGTGTCGTGTTGATAAGATGGTAACCAGATAGCACCGAGAGAGGGTTTTAGTGCTAAGTACTCCATCCCCGGCGTGAGAGGCCTCATTACTGCACTTGGATCCCCTCCTGGATGAATTTTTTATGACCTCACCGTTTTTCTCACTCCTTTTTCTTTGCTCTTCTTTCCATCCTGACCAGGTCCTGAGCTGAAGTGGGAATGTGTGATTAGGATTAAAAACTCCAGCTTTTTGTTTTGGGCCACAACCCCTGTTGAGAAGATGAGGAGGGGGAAAAAATTCGGCTTCAATTGTTCATTTAATTGCACATTAAAGGAATTTTATTGAGTCTGTTCTGTGGCGTGGGATATAGAACAGCTGGGGGATAACATGGCTGCAAAGAGGTTCCCAAAATCTTCTCCACTGAGGTGGAGGATGTGAGGCACAATCTCACTTTTCTGTGCTCCTTTTAGTGCTGGAGACGCTTTTTAGGGAATGGAGTGGGAATGTGTGATTAGGAATCAAAATTCCAGCTTTTTTTGTCTTGGACCACAACCCCCATTCAGAAGATGGGGAGGAGGAAAAAATTCAGCTTCAATTTTTCTTCTCATTGCAGATTAAAGGAGTTTGATCAAGTCTGTTCTTTGATGGTTAAATATTTCTTCCTAAAGCTGTGGGATGCAGCACAATTAGGGGATAACATGGTTGCCAAGAGGTTCCCAAAATCTTCCCCACTGAGGTGGAGGATGAGGCACAATCTCACTTCTCTGTGCTCCTTCCAGGGCTGGAGACACTTTATAGGGGATGGAGTGGGAATCTGTGATTAGGAATAAAAATTCCAGCTTTGTTTGTCTTGGAGCACACCCCACCATTGACAAGGTGAGGAGTGAAAGAATTCTCCAAAATTCAGCTTCAATTGTTCTTCTCATTGCACATTAAAAGAGTTTCATCGAGTCTATTCTGTGGTATGGGATAAAGAACAATTTGGGGATAATATGGCTGCGAAGAGGTTCCCAAAATCTTTTCCACTGAGGTGGAGGATGTGAGGCACAATCTCACTTTTCTGTGCTCTTTCTAGGGCTGGAGACACTTTGTAGGGGATGGAGTGGGAATGTGTGATTGGGAATAAAACCTCCAGCTTTTTGTCTTGGACCCCTGTTGAGAAGATGGGAAGGGGGAAAATTTCTCAAAATTCAGCTTCAATCGTTCATTTCATTGCACATTAAAGGGGTTTTATTGAGTCTGTTCTTTGGTGTGGGATGCAGCACAATTAGGGGATAACATGGCTGCAAAGAGGTTCCCAAAGTCTTCTCCAGTGAGGTGGAGGATGAAGCACAACCTCACTTTTCTGTGCTCCTTCCAGTGCTAGGGAAGGATCTGGGGCACCAAAATTTAGGGCACTTCACAGGGATTGGGGCAGCTCCTGAAGAAGCCCTGGAGAAGGAGAGAGAAGGTGGAAGGAGGAAAGGCAGGGACAGGACAATTCCTTCTGGACAGGGTGACAAGCCCTGGGGAATTCAGGAGCACCAAGGAGCAAATCCCAGCTCCTCTGGTGTGAGATGGGCTGGAGGAAAGGGGAGATCCAACATTTCCTTGTGCCAGCAGCACCTCTGGGAAGAGCTGAAATTCCTGATTTGGTGTCTCCTGGAGAGGAAACCCCTGGGCTGGTTTTGGCTGTGTTCCTGCTCCAGCACAGGGAAGCCCTCTTGCCCACGGATCAGGCCATGGAAACGGCACCTGGACACAAAGTGGCTTCTCCCTGGCATTTTCCAAGACCTGAAGGAATATTCCTGAAGGAATATCTGTCCTCATTATAGATGTAAATCCTCATCACAGACATAAATATGTCAGTAGTACACTGTCTACCAAGGAAGAAGCTTTGCTGTAGGTATAATCCACATTTCCCACAGAATCATCCTCAGTCCCATTGTTTCCTCCATAATGCACAGCTTAGGATGAAGTTCCTAAGGGCTGCTCCCCAGGATTTCCTCTTTGAAAGAATCTTTTCTGAAAGATGAGACACACAGTCTCATATCTTCATTTTTGCCTTCTCTGAAAAAAATCTGAATCATGCTTGGGGAAGCAACAGAATAAATGACAAGGAAAAAAAAATCTGATAAAACTGAGTTTCCTGTCACAGCTTTTTACATAATCATGTTTTTATACCAGAAAAATACCAAAAAACTCAATATTAGGAATTACTTGATCTCCATTTTCATTTTTCTTTGTTGCTGTATTAAAAATCATAAGGACTTTTTCAGATTTGCAAACTTTTTAATCATGGAAGGACTTGGAAATTCTGAAACCTCTGGAATTCTTCGATTAATTATTTGTGAAAGCAACATTACACCTTTCCCTGTCTTTCCCCACTGTTTTCCCAGTCAGCTTCAGCTAAATCCTCCCCAGGAATTCCTGTTGAGGAGGGATTTTAGCACAGAAGTTTTTTCCTTGCCTTTTCCCATTTCAAGGAACTACTCAGCAGTGTTCTGAGCTGACCAGCAACACTCTGAGAGTCATATTCTTGTCAGGGGCCAGGCTCAGCTTGAGGATTGTCCAGGAATTTGCAGCATTTTAAATTCAGAGCTGGTCCCTGATGTCAGAGCAGGGAAATCAGGCCCTGCTGAATATTTCAACCCTACAAAACACGATGGAAAAAACCAAATCTTTGCTGAGAGCTGCCAAAAGCTGCCACGCTAAATGCAGGGAGGAACCAGCCCTGCAGAAAACACCTTCAGGATTGTCTTGGTTTGAAAAGCCAGGTGTCTGCTAAGGAAGGCAGGAGCTTCCCTTGAAATGGAAAATGTAAACCCCCTTCCTCCAAATTATTGTAATTTTGAAATTAAGGGGCTCTCAGACAAACATATGGGAATAGGAATAACAAAAAGAAAATTAAAATACAAATGCAATAGTACAAAAAAACAAACAAAAAAACCACTGACAAAGTAGGAATAGGAGCTGCCCCCCTGTGTGCCAGGGCGGTGTCCCAGCCCCATCCCAGGGGGGCTCAGCCCTCCTGCAGTGCCAGCTGTGGCTCTGCTGCAGCAGGGATCCTGCACAAGGGGGGAGTTTTCCTCTGCAGCTCCAGGGGAAGAGGCAGCTGCTCCTCTGGCAATGCAGGGGGCAAAGGCTGCTCTGCTGTCCCAGCACCTCAGATTGGATCCAGGCAGGAATGCTTGGCTCCTCCCCTGGGCGGAGCATCTCCCCATGGGATGCTGGGATTGGATCAGCCCTGCAGGGACACTCAGTGGCCATGGACAGCAGAGATCTCCTGCAGGGAGGGTTGGCTGTGGGAGAGAGAAAGGAAAAACTGCCCCAGGAACAGCAGAGAGCTGCCCCAGCTCTGACAGATGGAGACAGAGCACACAGCCCCATTTCCAACCTCAGACAAGGATGCTCCAATATTTTCTACATCCTTGACAGAACTTTATAAACCCACAGAGAATTGTATCCTCTCTCCTCATGCAGAAGATGTGGATCTGCCAGGAGTGGGTTCTGTTTGACTCCTACCTCAGGGTTTTCCCCCCTCTGCTGACTCCTGGGTGCCCTCAGGGCTGGAATGGGCATTCCCATGCCAAGCCATCAGAATGTGCCAGTGCTCCCAGACAAACCAGCTGGGCAGGGCTCCATGGAGCCCAATAAAACAGTGAAGATTCCTCCTCCAAAGCCGTGGAGTGACTCCAAGGAGCCTCCTCTCCTCTTCTGCTTCTCCCTGCCAAAGAGCATCTTCCTGACTGCTTTAATCTGCAAGATCCATCTTACTTTAACCCTATTGAAAAGGACTGATGTTTTGGGGTTGTGCTGGGCTATATTAAAATCCATATTTCAAACAATAAATGCTTTCCATTTATCCACCCTAGTCTCTTTTCTATGGAGCCAAACTTTCAGGCAGTTAGCTCAACCTTTCAGGAATATGAAGCACCTTTTTCATCCTGTGCCAACACTGTAATGCCTCCAATAATTTATGTTTAATTTTTAATACAGTTATCTATCATGAGTAATTATGTGGGCTGCTCGCAATATTCCATTTTCTGTTATGTGGGTTTTTTTCTGAAGGTTGTGGACTGGGAGAAAAAAAAAAAAAGCCCTGATGCTTCTGCTTTTCTGATGAATTTCCTCTGAAAAAGAAATATTGAGGCAGCTTGAAGATTCTGTGTGTCAGAGCTTGAGAAGTGCATGAGATCCGCTGATATTTGAGTGAGAAATGATGGTGATTTATACCCAGGAAAAGCTCTGAGCAGAGTTCTTCACATCCATGGGGGTTTTTTGGTGGGATTTTTACGCAGGGCTCAGATTTTGGGGACAAAATTTAACGTAGAGTCCCCCAGGCTGTTTCCCATTGCAGTGGGAGCAGCATTTGGATTTGTTAATCTATATTTGGCAATAAAAATTGCTATAACTCCCAGCTCCAGCTGAGGCACCGGAAGCTGAACTCCTCAGGGCCATATAAAGTTTTCTGTCCAAATCCACGCTTGGAGATGTCTGTGTTCTTTCTCTCAGGCTCAGGATCTCTCTGGATGAGCACTGCTCTTCTGGGAGGGGGAAAAATGGTTCTTTCCCTTTTTTCCTGGCCAGACCACAGCTTGTCCTGACGTGCTCCTGCTCTGGGAATTGGGGCTGGATGTGGACGGGGCTGTGAGCAGAGATCTACACCAAGGAGGCCACTGGGTTCTTGTCAGGGCCAATTCCACCCTCTGTGCTGGTAGAGAAGCCTTGACATTAGAGCAATCCTCAGAAATGGGGTGGGTGATGCATTAAATTCCCACCAAAAAACCCCTTAAAAAACCTAAAATGAATTTCTCCTCACAGCAGATGTGCCCAAGTTTCTGGTTTTTCCCCTGATGCCTTGTGCAGGCTGCCCCAGAGCAGAGGCTGGGCAGAGCTCCAGAATAAAGCAGGGATTTATTCACAGCATCTCCTCCATGGATGCACCTTGGGCAGCACCAGAGCCCAGCCAGGGCTGCACCCAGGATGAACCAAAATGGCCCCAAAATGCACGGCCGGGCACGGGCTCTGTCCCTGGGATCAGTTCTGCTCCATTTGCACCTTGCAGTTCATTGTCCCATTGCAGCTTTAGCCCTGCAGTCCCACCCTGCTTGTTTTTCTCTCTGCAGCCCACGGGGTTTGTGCTCCTGGGCTGAGATTTGGGGCATTTGTTCTTGGTGCCCAGCTGGAGCAGGAATTGTTTTGTGTCCCTGCTCTGTGCACAGAGCTCAGCATCCCTGAATGTGAGCCCAGAGCCACACATTAAAGCAGCACAGAACCCAAAAAACATAAAATCTAAACTTGAGGCATCACCACAATTCCTCCAATGCTATTTACTTTGCCATTTACACCAATTATTCCCATGGGGAAGACATGGACAAAACCAATTTTCGTTTAATGAACCAAATTTCATTTCAGAACTTCCACAGACAGCCAAGAAGATCTTTAAGGAAAATATTTCCTGCTGGTGATTGCTTTAGAAGGCCTGGATCACACCTTCAAAAGGCAGAAACTAGGATGGTAAAATTAATACTTGGGAGGTAAAATTAATCCTGGGAAATGCTGTGTGGGAATCAGAAAAACAAAAACTTCCACAGACACGGAAAGATTTAATCTACAGCCTTAGAAGAAGCTTAGATTGATGTAAAAATACAATACACAGATATTAAGCAGAAAAATCATAAACTTAAATTTCTATAGTTTAAGTGAGAATATACCTTAAGTCAGTGAGAAACTGTGTTGATAAGATGGTGAAGGGTTTATAATGTAGAGGTGTGGTTGTATAGAATAAGCTAAGGGTTTAGAAGTTATAACAGAAGCATTTGTGTGCATGTGAATTAGAAACCCATTAGGTAAAAGTATCTGCAGTGCAGTAAAAGTAAGTAAAGGTAATAAGTTAGAAAAACAAAATAAATCCTGCAGCAACTATTAGTTTAGAAAGTTCTATATTATCTTGTAATGAAAAAACTTTTGACTACTCTTGAGCTGTAACCAAATACTCCTCTAAAATCTCACAGTGAGACTGATGTTTATCTAAACCATAAATCATTCTTTACTTGAAAATAGTCCCATTCCTTCATTACAAACAGCAACAGTAATAATGCTGCAGTCTGTGGGTTCCAGACAGGTGTTGGTGTCTCCTCAGGTGAGGGCAGGAGCTTTTCTCCCTAGCTGTGGCACTTCAGTTGCACTCAGGGCTGTCCCTCCCTTCCTGAACCCACACAATCCCAGATTTAGGTTGGAAAAGACCCCTGATATCAAGTCCAACCTACTTTGCATCATTGCATTGCTCCTTGGTCTTTGTCAGGCCTCAAAGGCATCTTGAACATGACAAATCTATATTTGCCAATTTTTTTGGCCTGGTGGAAGCTACTCCCTGCCTTTATAAATGCTGTATCATGGGAATGTCACCGCCATATTTTCTGGGAAAAATCCCCTCACCAGGATTTCTCTCCTGGGAAGCTGAAAAGCCACAGAGAAAAATGAAAACAATAATTATCTGATTTGCTTCCCCTGTGTCTTGCTGCTTTGGAATGTGATTGGAGATTGGTTATCCAACATGTGAATTGTTTTGACTTTATGACCAATCATGGTCAGGCTGTGTTGGGACTCTGGAGAGAGGCATGAGTTTTTCTTTAGTCTCTTTAGCCTTCTGTAAGTATCCTTTCTCTATTCTTTAGTGATATGATATGATATGATATTATATAATATGATATAATATAATATAATATAATATAATATAATATAATATAATATAATATAATTCTACAATATACTATACTATATTATACTATACTAATCAATTAGCCTTCTAAAGAACATAGAGTCAGATTCATAATTTCCTCCCTACAACAGGGGACCCAGAAAATACCACATGGGAACTGCAAATTACTCTGCTCTTACAGGGCTGCAGCCTTGTCCTGCTCAAAACCTGAGCTAAAACTTCCCTCCACATCAGCACCAGAACATTCCACCCAGCTAGCAGCCCAGTTTATTTTGGTAGCAGTTCAAGATTTACTCATCATATCAATGTTTCACCACACAGAGAGGTAGCCTGGAATAATAGAAGGTAAATCTGAGGCTGCAATTCAATCAAGGCCCTCTGTTGATGTCTTAAGCTGAGACTCAAACAGCTTAAGTAGTTTATGACCAGCAGCAGAACTGCCTTGATTGAATTACTGCTCAGGCATTCAATTGCATGAATGTATTGTTATTTATAAGGTGTGCCAAAGCCTGGCTTTACACTTGACTGTGGCAGGCTGGGACTGATAGTGAAAAAACAGCCTGGCATTAGAGTGCCCCTCAAGCCAGGAAAATGAATGATGGGCACTCTGCTCTGTGCTTATGGAAAAATAATTCCTGTAGTGCTGTAGGGAATTCAATCCTTCAAGTTCATGAAATGAAAGGAGCTTGTTAGAAACAGTGCTGGGCCCTGGACCAGAGTGATGGCCTGAGCAATTCCCGGGATTTTTAGGGACATTTCTGAAGGTTGGATGTACAAATTTCAAAACTTTGTTTGATCTAAAGGGGAAGAGATGAAACAGGGTGAATATGGGGATGGGGGGCAAGGTCGGTGTCACTGCCATGTGAGAATGGTACTGGGGCAAAGGAGGACCCAAGAAAAGCATGGAAATGTTGGAAAAACACCAGGGGAGGCCACACAGCTGATGTGAGGGTTGGAACCCCTCTGCTCTGAGCCAGGCTGGGAGAGCTGGGGGTGCTCACCTGGAGAGGAGAAGCTGCAGGGAGAGCTCAGAGCCCCTGGCAGGGCCTGCAGGGGCTCCAGCAGAGCTGCAGAGGGACTGGGGACAAGGCCTGCAGGGACAGCACCCAGGGAATGGCTGCCAGTGCCAGAGGGCAGGGCTGGGTGGGATCCTGGCAATGAGGAATTGTTCCCTGGCAGGGTGGGCAGGCCCTGGCACAGGGTGCCCAGAGCAGCTGGGGCTGCCCCTGGAGCCCTGGCAGTGCCCAAGGCCAGGCTGGACACTGGGGACAGTGGGAGGTGTCCCTGCCCATGGCAGGGGTGGCACCAGGATGAGTTTTAGGATATTCCTCTGCTGGCAGGAAAGGCTGGCACAGCTGGCATTGTTCACCTGCACAGGAGAAGCTTTGGGCTGAGCTCAGGGTGGCCTTGGAGGGCCTGGAGGAGCCCCAGGAAAGCTGGAGAGAGACAATTGCCAGGGGATGCAGGGACAGCACACAGGGAATGGCTTCCAACTGAAAAATTACAGGTTTAGATCAGACATTAGGAGCAATTTTCTCCCTGAGAGGGTGGGGAGGCCTTGGAGAATTCCCAGAGCAGCTGTGGCTGCCCCCGGATCCCTGGCAGTGCCCAAGGCCAGGCTCGACACTGGGGCCTGGAGCAGCCTGGGACAGTGGGAGGTGTCCCTGCCATGGTAGGAGTGGAACTGGGTGGGCTTTGAGGTCCCTTCCAACCCAAATAATTCTGGAATTAAATACAGGGGTATTCCAGAGGTCTCTCCTGTTCTTAGCACCCCTTTTTCAGCGAGGACATGGAGCCACTAGCACCAATTCCCATAAAATCCCTGTCACTGACAGCTCTGCTCTCTTCCATCCTTCCAGGGGCCGCAGAAGTTCTTTTTCCTGGAGCTCTGGATGTCCCTCCCAGCATCTTCCCCCAGGAATTCAAATTTCCCTTTGGTTGCTGCTCAGCCCTGGCAGCATCAGGGGCTGTCCTGGCAAATTGGAGCTGACAGCTGGAAACTGCTCCCATAGATTTCCTATTGCTCCTTTGAACCAGCCTGGATTAAATTGCACCAAAAGGGCTGACAGCTCTCAAATCCCTGCCATTCTATCACATGAAGGGCTGCAAAAATCTGCCTGCTTCCACAAATTTCAAAGTCAATGGATATTTAAGCCCAGGAGACATCCTAGAGCCCAGGGTAGAACCAGCACATGTGGGTGTGCTCCTTCTGCATCCAGGCCCAGCTGCAATTCCCAAGGATTGCCCCTGACCAGCATTCCTGGAAGTTGTGAGGGCAAAGGAAATGCTTTTAATATAGGACAAATAACTACAGGCAGGATTTTTTCCCTCAGGAAGAATTCTGGAAGGACATGGCTTTGGGAAGCAATGGAATATCTTATTTTGGACTAATTAATGACAAGAATTACCTGAGTGTGGATCAACAATCCCATGGAAGGAATAAGGAGTGAAGATTATTCCTTGCGTGTCAGGTAGATTAAAAAATCAGTCCTGGGTCTAATTTTAATAAAACTTCTAGAAGATTTTCCATCTCACATATTTCTAACCCCTCAGAAAAAATTATTGAGCCCAAAAAATAATAATTCATAATTAAGTGAGCACAGAAATGCTCATGCCAACATGCTGGTCACAAAATAATCTCTTTTTTCATAAAAATTAGGATACATTGCCCTGGTTAATTGTGGAGGTGGACTGGAGGGGAAGGAATGATGGCTCTGCTTCCTTAATTTTTGTACCAAATGTGTTGCTGAGACAGTTGAGATTGTTCACCTGCACAGGAGAAGCTTTGGGCTGAGCTCAGGGTGGCCTTGGAGGGCCTGGAGGAGCCCCAGGAAAGCTGGAGAGAGACAATTGCCAGGGGATGCAGGGACAGCACACAGGGAATGGCCTCAAAGTGAAGGAGGGCAGGGTTAAATGGGATCTTGGCAATGAGGAATTGTTCCCTGGCAGGGTGTGCAGGGCTGGCATGGAATTCCACCCCTGCATCCCTGGCAGTGCCCAAGGCCAGGCTGGGCGCTGGGGACAGTGGGAGGTGTCCCTGCCATGGCAGGGGTTGGAACTGGATTAAATTCCCTTCCAAATCCAAACCTTCTGTGATTCCAGGATTCTCTCCCTCTCCTGTTTGTTGTAAATTCAGCACTGTCACTTTTCAGGGAATATCAGCAGAAAATAATTTCCTGTGATGTCTCTGAGTCCTGTCCCTCCAGATCCAAGTGGGTGTAAATAACTTCCATCAAGGACTCTGGATATTCCTCTCTCACCCACAGGCTCGTGGACACCGGTCAAGCTTCCTTTTTGAGGGGGAGTTATCAGCAATCAGGAACTCCTTAATTAACGCTCAAGAGGAAAAAAAAAATTAAGCTATCTTATTCCTCTTCCTTCATTGATACAGGAGAAAGAAAATTATTCACATCATCGTCATGTTTTTAAGTCCCTTAAATAACCAACCCCCACACATGTAAAAGTTCATCCTGGAATTGTGGATTTTATGGTTTCTTTGGTCTCTGGATTTGGGACCAGTCTGCTCCAAATCCTGGGAAGTGCTTTGGGACACCCTCAGGTCACTCCAGCCACTGTAGCAGTGGCAGCCTGGCCTTGGCACCACTTGAGAGGCCAGCAACGACTGGGACAGCACTTCCCCAGCTTCCAAACTCTGTGTCCTGATGGGGCAGATGAAAATAAACAATTCCCAGAGCTGGCAGTGTCCTCAGAGTGCTGGAGAAGTGACATCGTGGCTGACCCACACAAACACACACACATTGGGGACAGATTTAGGTTGAATTTGTGCTTTCAACTCAGAAGTCTACTTTTCAGTCCATACACACTGCTCTGCCTCTTTATTGATTTTTAAAATACTGGATTTGGGTAGGAACAATGTGGGATTTAACCAAGTGCAGAGATTTCATGGAATCATGGAATGGTTTGGGTTGGGAGGGACCTCACAATTCTATTCCAGGACCCTCACAAGGAGGAAATTGTTCCTAATACCTGATCTGAACCTGTAATTTTTCAGTTGGAAACCATTCCCTGTGTGCTGTCCCTGCATCCCCTGGCAATTGTCTCTCTCCAGCTTTCCTGGGGCTCCTTCAGGCCCTGCAAGGCCACCCTGAGCTCAGCCCAAAGCTTCTCCTGTGCAGGCTGAAAATTTAATGGATTTTTCATGAATCCTACATGGATTTCATTTATTATCACAATCAAATATGTCCCTTAAAGTCTGATTCTGCAATTTGAGTGTCTGGGTGTGGCCTTTAAGGTCACTGTGGATTCTTTGATTTGATGCTCAGGACTAATGCGGATTTTATTTGGTGTGATAATTTCCACTGTGTGCTTCTATACCAGGAACAATGAAAAATCAGCTTGGTTTAGTTTAATGCTGTTTAAAAAATATGGATGAGGGTCAGCTGTGGCTTTCCTTGAGGTTGTTAAAATGGGAATGTCTCAAAAGCAATTTGGGAGGTTTTTTGGGAAATCAGCTGTGACTCAGAGACCTGCACCGGTTCCCCCCCACCCATGAGAGCCATCACTTTCTCCAGGCCAAAATCCCAGAGATTTAAGAGCATTTCCACTCCAAAGGCCAAAATTCCTTGGCATCCTCTCTTTACGACCCTTGTAATGCCAGTGTTTGATTTTCTGCACCAAGCCATGTAAACATATCCTCTATTTTTATCAGCTGCCACAAGGATTTAATCTCAAGTTTCCAGGGAGGGAAGAGTTCCACGCATGTTCCAGCTCTTCAGTAAATTCATCATGATCCAGCAGGTTTTACACAAGTAAAACACAGATACTGCAGGAAAAGTGGTGAACAAAACTTCCAGGCTCTAAACAAAGTTTGAGGAGGATCATTAAATCAATGCTGGTTTTAATTTTATTTTTCTTACCAAAGGGAAAAAAAATAAGAGGGTCATGAATTCTTATCAAGCTTCCTTAAAGGACAGCTTGGCATTGGCTCTGACTTCTTAAAATTAAAATTATATTGATTTTCCATTTTATTAAATAAATATGCCTCCCTGAGCTCTCTTTAGGAAAAGAAAAATGTTTTCAGTGCAATTTTCTCTTCAGCAATTGCCTGGATTTTGCCTGTGGAATGCTCATCTCCATCCAAATTAAGGGACAAAGGGATGAGGATTTTAGGACCCAGAATAGTCCTATTTCCAAGCAATTGGTGCCACAGGACAAGCTTGATCCTCTCAAGACAAATAAATAAAAATAAAATTCTTTTGGTGCTTTGGTTTAAAACTCTCCGTGAATGTTTCCATTGCTTGGGATAGAAACTGGAAGTTGCAGAGGAGTGGGATTTGAGCACTATTGAATACTTTGGGATCAAACCTGGCAATTTCCTAAATGGGAACAATTCCCAATGGGAACTGGGAAATGGGAATCGACAATTCCTGAGTGGACAAAGCTGGGAATTACCCCATCCATTAGAGCCTGGTGGTATCGTTGTAGCTCAGGAAGATGGAAAAGACAATTCCCAACAAAAAGCGTCCCTTGACCTCAGGCACAAAGGGACATTTTTGAAGGGACAACACCAACCCTGCTTGTCTTTGACCCTTCAGAGGCAGAGCAGGAAGAAGCTGAGGAGGCAGATCCCAGAGTTTGGTGGGAGATCCCAGATTTCCCTCCTTGGTCTTGGGCCCAGTTTCCCTGGAAAGCTCCAGACTGGTCAGCTTTTCATGGAAAAAATCCTTCCCTGGGAGGGTGGGCAGGGGCTGGGATGGAATTCCCAGAGCAGCTGGGGCTGCCCCTGCATCCCTGGCAGTGCCCAAGGCCAGGCTGGACACTGGGGACAGTGGGAGGTGTCCCTGCCACGGCAGGGGTGGCAGTGATGATCTTTAAGATCCCTCCCAACCCAAACCATTCCATGATCCTGTAGGACGAGACGCTCCAAAGGAGCTCTTAGTGCTTCCTGCGCTGTGTGTGATTGAAATGGAATAATTTGGGAAGTATTATTTGCATAAAGGATTTTAGGACACAATTTAAGCCCCTGAGAGATGCCAAAACTCCCTCATTTTTTTGGAGAGCCAGTTAAGACTCCATCACATAATTTACAAAACACGAGCACTCAAGAGCTGGGAGATGAATAATTGAAGAGCTCATTAATCTCACACTCCCCACACCATAAACACAATTATCCACTGAAGCAGCTCTGCACAAGTGAACATCTCATCACCACACAAGGCCCATCCTTCTGATTCCAGCTTCAGAATATTCCATCAGGAACCGCCCAACCAAAAACCATGGAATGAAACTGTCCTGAAATCCAGCAGCGACACAGGCACGGCCACATGGAAACTGAATTTCAGCTGAATTTCTCAACACTGCATTCCATGTTTTCCTTCTTTTATTCCACTTTGGAATGGCAGGAGAGGTGTTTTTTTCTAGTGGGAATGAATTTTTGGACCCAAGCTGTGTTTTTTCCATGCTGGCTGTGGTGGGATTCCGAGATAATGGAAGGTCAGGAAGTGCTGCCTGAATCTGCTGGCAGATGGATTTGAGGTGGATTTTTGGTAGGAGCGAAATAATCCCACAAAATCTAATTTTAACCACATTTTAGAAGGAAAATATAATTCTGGGTTTGGAAGGAATAATAATGCCTTTCCACATCCATTTTTCTGCAGTGGAATTACTCAAGGAAACACCTTCCCTCTGGCATTCCTAAAGGAAATTCCAGGGAACTGAGCATTCCTTACCTTACGGCATTTCCATAAAAACACCTTCTCCTCCATTATTTTATTTAGAAGAGAGAAAAAATAGTTTTTCATGAAAACTCTCAGGAATATCCTTCCCAGAACACTCCAAATTACACTCAATTTTCTGGGCTGATTTCTTTCATGGACCGGTCAGAGAAAGGTTTAAAAACCACACTTTTGGGGTTACCTGATTCCAGGGAATTGTGACATTCCTGGATGTGTATTTTTTCCACCTGGGCTTTTGGTTCACAGGTGTCCAACACCTGGACTCTTCTTCATTGTTAAATAAAGATTTTTTTTTCCTGTGTTTTATATTCCATTTTATTATATCCCCTCTCTTCCCAGAATTTCTGCCCTAGACTCTACAAAGTAAAACAGAAACCCTAGCATCACTGACCAATTTGCATCAGTTCCAAGACTTTGGCACTTCCTTTCTCTTTCCAAAATTATTTTATTTTATTTTATTTTATTTTATTTTATTTTATTTTATTTTATTTTATTTTATTTTATTTTATTTTATTTTATTTTATTTTATTTTATTTTATTTTATTTTATTTTATTTTATTTTATTTCCTCCAGCTGTTTTCCTTTCCCACTGACAGTCCACCTCTTGGAAATCCCAGGTTTTCCTTTTGTCTTCTCAATTTTCTCCCTCATTTCTAAAACCTTTACCAGGGAGAGCTGCTAAAGCTCTACAGTTGTTGGTCCTGGACTGTTTCAAGGGATTTGATGAAAGGCAAGTATCAAAAAATCTTGGAATTTTCCAATATTTGCTCTTGTTCTATTTTCTGGGAATGTCCTGACGAAGGCGGGAATGATGAATCTGACTCTTTGTTCTCTGAAGGCTAATTTATTCCTTTATAATACTATATTATATTAAAGAATGCTATACTAAACTATACTGAAGAATACAGAAAGCATACGTACACAATGCTAAAAAGATAATAATGAAAACTCGTGGCTCTCTCCAGAGTCCTGACACAGCTTGGGCCCTGATTGGCCAAAGAGTGAAAACAACTCACAGCAGAATCCAATGGAACAATCACCTGTGGGTAAACAATCCCCAAACACAATCCAAAGGAGCAAAACACAGGAGAAGAAAATGAGATAAGAATTGTTTTCCTTTTCTCTGAAGCTTCTCAGCTTCCCAGGAGAAAAACCCTGGGCTAGGGATTTTTCAGAGAATGTGAATCTCACAACAGCTGCTCTGGGAATTCCATCCCGGCCCTGCCCACCCTGCCAGGGAACAATTCCTCATTGCCAGGATCCCACCCAGCCCTGCCCTCTGGCACTGGCAGCCATTCCCTGTGTGCTGTCCCTGCATCCCCTGGCAATTGTCTCTCTCCAGCTTTCCTGGGGCTCCTCCAGGCCCTGCAAGGCCACCCTGAGCTCAGCCCAAAGCTTCTCCTGTGCAGGTGAGCAATGCCAGCTGTGCCAGCCTTTCCTGCCAGCAGAGCTGCTCCATCCCTCTGCCCATCCTGGAGCCTCCTCTGGGCTCTGCAGCAGCTCCAGCTCCTCCCTGCAGGTGGGAAATCACCTGTGGGGGCTCAGGAGGGATTTTCCTCCCCATCCGAACCAATTTCAGCAGGACCAGAATTCCTCTGTGACTCCAAGCAAAGCCATTGCCCTGCAAAGCCCACCTGATGCTCTTCTGAGAGCCCAGATGGTGCGAGGCTCTGGAATGTTCCTGCTCCAAGGCCATCAGCGATTCCTGGAGCTCAGGTGACTCATTAATATCCCCCCTGACAGGCCCGATTGAAGTGCACGCTGAAAAACGACTTCTTCCTGTCGGAGCTCGTTAGGTTTTATGCACAAAACAAAATCATTATTCAGAGATCTGGAACTCCTTTCCTAAAGTGGGCATCTATTGAATATCCCCGGTGCAATTCTTCCTCCTAATATGGTAATTCGTTATCTGGATTTAATTATCTGCGAGGTGAAAGGTTGCTGGGCACTGTTGTTCTGCAGGAGCCCAATGGAAATTTTTAAGTACTTTCACTCTGTCTTTACAGATCAATCTTCCTGCTAATGACAACCAATACTTTCAGCTATGATTACAGAGCAGCTCCATCTTTTCATGAGCCGAGACTCTTTGGAATCATAAGTATTGATCTTTTTAATAGAAGTCAAGAAAAATGAAATTACCAGGGCTTCTTTTTGCAAAACTATGATAAATGGCAACTGGGAAAGTTACACAAGAGTTTTTTCTTTTATTCTTTTTTTTTTCCCTTTGCTGTGGATTATTTTAATCTCGAAAAACGATGGGCTTTTTAATAATGTTTGTCTTTCCATTATGCACATTTGCAGCAAAGCCAGAACTTATTTTTGTATGACTTTATATAACCACATTTAAGCAAAGCCACGCCAGAATTGCCTTGCTGGTATATTTAGGTAATCATCAAACAGACTCTGGGCTAAAGGAGAAAGCTGGTTTTAGATGCCAAGTGGTTGTATTTTCTTGGCATCTCTGAGTTAAATCCAATTTTTGAGCAGTGTTTTGAGCTGTCTACAATCAAATATTCATTTGTTTGTTACACAGAGCTGGCCCTTCATTGCTTGTAATACTGTGACAAGTGACTTCACCTTCTCTGTGTTTTCTCTCTTCCCAGAAGTCTCATCCTGGCTTTCACATCACCCATTTTCAATGGGAATTTATGGCTCTGCCTCTTGCTACATGTTGTAAACCTGTAGTATCTGAGCAGGGAATGCTCCTGTGCGACCCTGACCCAGAGGTTTCAGGGACCAGGTCCTGTGCACCCCATTAAAATCTTCATTTTCCAGTCTGAATCCTCATTCTTATGCCAACAAAATAGCAGGAAAAACAGATTGGATCCTTCATTAATTGGAGTGATTCCTCTTGATTAAATTCCATTGTAAAAGGAGTGGGAGAGATAAACTTAATGACAGGAGAAAAGATGTGGACAGATCCCAAGGTGGGAGATATAAACTGGTGGCTCTTACTGCTGTTAATGGGAACTGGGGGATGTCCTGCAGGTATTTAAGACCAGAGCCACAGGAAAACTCAATTTCAGGGAAAGTTCCAAATTTTCTCATTGCCTGATTGCTCCTCAGTGTTGTAAATCCATGGCCTTTCCAGGCTGATTTCCACCAGGCAATTTCCTTTTTTTCTAATCACACCCCATAATTTTTTAACTTCCTCTTCATTTTTCATCATAGGAAGCCTCACCTCACAGAGATTTGGGTTTATTGCTGTCCTTGGAACTCTCCATATTTTTCTGTCACATTAATTCCTGAACATTTTGTTAACCTCTGTCTTTTGCTGGTTTTAGATGTCTGGATTTAACACTTTTTGTGCTTATTGGCACCTTTATCATGAAGCTGCACTGACAGAATAACTTGTTTTTTAAAACAAAGCTATTAAGAAACTAAAATAAATATATTAAGTTATAAGAAATATATGTATAATAGAAATATTGTATTTATTATCTATATAATATATTATATATAATAGATATATGAAGTTATTAAGAAACTAAAATAAATATATTAATATATAATAAATATATAATGTAAATATAATATATAATATATAATATATAATATATAACATATAACATATAACATATAATATACAATATACAATATACAATATATAATATATAATATATAATATATAATATATGATATATAATATATATAATATATAACATATAATATATAATATATAATATATAACATATAACATATAATATAGATATTAAATTACTAAGAAACTAAAATAAATATATTGCAATGCAGTTTTACATGCACCTCCCCAATGTTGTTAATTTGCATCTTCATTAAATCATAAACAGAGATTTCTTTGGTGAAATTGTCACCATTCTGTAAAAACCACCAAGAAACTCAATAAAATTGGCTTTTTCAAACTGAGCACGAATGATTTCAAGACCTACTGAAATATCCTTCACTATTTTTAATGAAAACACTTAAAATAATAAAATGTGTGGGTTTTTAAAGTCATAATGCACAAAAATTCTGTTTAATTCACAGAGTTCCTAAACTGTGCTTGAATGGGAGGGTTCACCCAGCTCCGTATCTTTTGTTTTATTTTATCTTTTGGGGTTTTTTTCCTTGTTTTTTGACTTGCTGCTGCTGCTGGCTATTGTTGGAATCCCATGGATTCCTGGCCCAATTATTCCACCGAAATTCATGGGATCATGGAATGGTTTGGGTTGGGAGGGATTCAAATTCACCTCGTTCCGGCCTCAGCCATGGGCAGGGAAATTCCCACCACCCCAGGCTGTTCCAAGCCCTGGATATGCTTTTTTTTGAATATTCCATTCGCAGGAATTATCATAATTAAAATTTGGGTAAAAGTCTCAAAAGCTTGCTGGTTATATTTTGTATTATCTCATTTTCATGGACTAAACGTTTTCAAGGTAATTTTTTATGTTCCATATGGACCGGGCTCTCTCTGTTCAAACCAGGGGATAAAATAATTTTGGGACATTCTGCACTCAGATGTTGAAAATCCAGATATAAATTGGAAATCTGGGTTGAACCCATGGCAATTGTTTAACAATTTAAAAATTTAAATTTAACAATTCCTTCTTTTCAATAGTACAGGATGGTTCAGCATGGCTTAAAATCAGTTGGAAAAGCCAGTTTTAATGTGCCTTTCTTTGAGTTTATTTTACAGAATTTTATTGATTTTACTGACTGGTTTTTGTGATTTAATGAAGATTCCACATTGGGAATGAGAGTGCAAAGCTGTACTGCAATATATTTCTTTTTAAATTAAATACTGATATTTATTTAAATTTTATATATATTTATATTTTTGTATTTACACTGATTTACATTTTATGCATATTATTTACATTAATAGCAATATTATCTATATCTATATCTATATCTATATCTATATCTATATCTATATCTATATCATCTATATATCTACATCTATGTATATATTTATATTCATGTATTTACACTTATTTACATGTTAAGTATATTATTTACATTTCTACCAATATTATTTAAATTAATATTTATATTTAAATTTATATTTATCTGGCAAAGCCAAGTTCTGGTGCCAGTCCAGCTGAAGCCATGAAAAAACACTTATTTGGGAAAACATTTTTGGCTGTCTTGGTTTGAACACTACAAATTAATTTGGTGGCCAGTTGGGATTGAGAACATGAAATTTCCATCTCAAAGATAATTTGTGAGAAGTGACTTTGGGATTATTTTTGCAGCAGATACCAGGTAATGTTTAAAACACAGGCAGAATTATTGGTCTTCCATCCTTTTATGGGTGTTTTCAGCTCCTATTTTTAGATTTAAACCCATTTTTTTAGCAAGCATAGGAAAGCCCATGGACTAAAATTTATTAGAAAGCAGAATAAATAATCCAGCCACTCAAATTAGTCCATCTAACATTTCTTGGGATAAAGAAAAGGTATTTATGAGTAGATTTTACAGCCAAAATGTCCAGCTGCTCCTGTGCTTTTCCCTTGAGGATGCTCCTCATTTCTTTGAATAAACCAAATAAAACCTGTCTGGGTACCCCCATCCCTTCTGTGCCAAAAAATTACTTTGCAATTTTGAATTCTTTTCTTCTTTAGTGGAAACTTTAGGGGATGAGGCTGAAAGAATGATTTGTTGTAAAAATACTGGTTTTTATGTGGAACATTTGCAGAAAAAGCAGTTTTGTTTCATTCTTTAGGGTGGTTGAGTTTTGCCTCCAGGCAAGATGAAAATTTGGAGTATATGTGTAGAAAAAAACCAAAAATATGGTGAAAAAATGTAGAGACAGATTTCAGCATTTATTTTCTCATTTATAATTTCTCTAAGGCAATCTTTTAATTTTCAGTATATTTTTATTATGCTTATATGAATAGAAATAAAATAATATAAATATTTGTATTTAAAAATATTTATAAAGACTTATATTATGCAGTCTGA
This sequence comes from Ammospiza caudacuta, assembly GCF_027887145.1. Taxonomy (NCBI): domain Eukaryota; kingdom Metazoa; phylum Chordata; class Aves; order Passeriformes; family Passerellidae; genus Ammospiza; species Ammospiza caudacuta. Next base: position 120,379,280 of record NC_080594.1, on the reverse strand, counting down.
CAGATAATAACCAGAAATTCCCAGCAGTTTTTGCTAAAATTCAGCATTTCCTTGCAATTTTCTTTTAGTGAGATCAAAGATCCATGGTTGTTTTTCATTGGAATTACAGATTAAAATAGTTTATCTATTTTTTTTACCCATTTATCTATTTATAGGCAGTGCTGCTTGGTAAATAGTGTAATTTTTAATATTTAACAAGTTTTTATAAGATTTTATTTCCTAATTTTGGAAACAAAGATTGCTTTGGAGAAGAAGAATGAAAATTCTGAGTAATTTATGAATTAGGAATGGGAAGGAGGGAAAGAGGAGAAATAAATTATTAGGAATGGGAAGGAGGGAAAGAGGAGAAATAAATTATTTGGCCAAAAAAATCATGGAATTGCTTACAATGTTCAGCACTAGATATCTCGGGAAAATATGTCATATCTTGGAAAAATCTTGGAAAAATCTGGGATATTCTGAGAAAGCAATGGAACAGTTAAATCAGCTAAATCTGTGCTGGGTATTCCCAGAAGAATAAGTCAAAAACCACTTATTTAAAATGGGAAAATATTTGGACTCACAAATTATTTTTTCCATTCAACTCTTTTTTTTTTTTTTATGGAAAACTTTTGTTCTGATGAAACAATTTTTTTTTTTTAATGAAAAGTCTTTAATGGAAATGGGATTCAGCTGTTTGCTTTTTTATTTTTTCCATTTTTCCTGGAAAATCTTGGCTTTTTATTGGAAGAAGAAATCACAAAGCAGACAAGAAAATAACATTTCACACAGGAGTAGTGCTCCATCTTTGCTTGTCTAAATATTGGAGCTCAGAAAAGAGCTGGAATATCTCTGGTGAGGATTCCAGCCCCATCTCCATGGGAAAAAAGGAAAATATCCTTTTTTACTATTGTAGGAAGAGAAGTGGGAGCTGATGAATATCTCTGGTGATATTTCTAGAATATCTCCGGTGAAGATTCCAGCCCCATTTCCATGGGAAAAAAGGAAAATATCCTTTTTGACCACTGTAAAAAGAATAGTGGGAGCTGGGATCTTGATTTTGCTGAAGGAAACAAGGAGAAAAAAGGGAAATTCCTGGCTCAGATGGAATTCTGACAGCTGGCAGCAGAAATTGTTTTCCCTCTGGAATTTGATAGCTGTTAATTCGTCTTCTCCTTGGCTCTCTCCAATGAACAGAGGGTTTTTTTTTTTTCCCTGATAAGGAATTCATATTGTTAAACTCCACATGAACTCCAAAAAGATGGAGGTCCAAATGCTTCCCAGCAGATATGAACATCAAATGTCAGGGGAAATTGAATTTACGGGGCTTTAATAAAATCAGCTGGGTTTTGGAATCTGGCTCTGGGTGTTTTGGGAGGAGCAATCACTCTTGGGAAACGAAGTCAGGGATGAAATGTAGCTCAGGGCTAATTGGGAGGGGATCGATGGATTCCGTGTAGGAGAGAAAATCAGGCCATGAGAAAATGGGGAACTGCCCCTGAAATTGAGTTTTCCTGTGGCTCAGGTCTTAAATACCTGCAGGACGTGCCCCAGTTCCCATTAACAGCAGCAAGAGCCACCAGTTTATATCTCCCACCTTGGGATCTGTCCACATCTTTTCTCCTGTCATTAAGTTTATCTCCCCCACTCCTTTTACAATGGAATTTATCCAAGAGGAGTAGCCACAATTGTGATCCAATCTATTTTTCCTTCCATTCTTGTTGGCACAAGAATGAGGATTCAAACTGGAAAATTCAAACTGGCTCCTGGGGTTCACAGGAGCCATTCTGAAGGAGCAGCAGTTTTAATTTAAAAGAGGGCTCTGTTCTCCTCCCTTTGAGGGGCTGAAAATTGGGAAAAAAAAATCATGGAATAGGGTGGCCTTGGTGGGAATTTGGTTGCCCACTCCCTTTTGTGAGTTCTGGTGGGGATTTGAAATAAATTCCCTGATTTGAAATGGAATGAAATGCATTAAAATTGGTTGGAATTGGATGAAATGGATTGAAATTGATTGGAGTTGAACGAAATTTATTGAAATTGATTGAAATGAAACAAAATTAATTGGAATGGAATGAAATTAGTTGAAATTGATTGAGATAGAACGGTGATTTGAAATAGACACTACCTGCCACGAAAGACTCCATCTACACAACTGATCCCCCATGTTTTATGGAGAAATGGTGATTAATCTACCACTAATAAATTAATACTATACAGATATGTTGATAATATTTACTAATGCTAATAATATTAAATTTTGTGCCCTTTTATCTACCAGTCTGCAACAGCTCCATAAGATCCAAGCCTTTACTCGCTCCCCACAAAGGAGAAAAGGGCAGAGAAGTGGCAGAAATTCCAACCTCCACAGGCACATCCAGGTGAGCCCAGCCCACAGGTCCAAGGAAGGAAAAAGGGAAGTGCACCTCACCCAACAGGGGTAGGAAAACTGGGAATTGCCACTGGACACTCCACAAGTCACAGGTTGTCATGCAGGGGATGGGCAGAGCAAACAGAAAATTTGGAAATACAGGAGAAATTGGTTGTGTGTGGAACTGGCAAAGAGGGGATGGAGAGCAGAGCAAGCCCAAAGTGCAGCCTGGGCTGGAGACCACCTGCTTCCCAAATCCAGAGGTCCTGCTGCAATTCAGGGAGGTGTTCCTGAAATGTCTCCAACGTTTCTCAGCACGGAAAGCAACAGGTGAATGTTGGGCTTCTTCTCTTAATTCCTTCCTAATTGGAGGAAGGATTAATGAACTCTCTGCAACAACACAGATCAGATAAATTAAAAAAAAAAAAATCCCTGAAGGAGTGGTCAGGCATTGGAATAAATTGCCCAGGGAGGTGGTGGAGTCACTCTGGAAGTGTTCAGGAGGTGTCTGGATGTGGCACTTGGGATATAGTTTAGGGATGGTGGTGGTGGGGCTGGGGTGATGCTGGGACAGGATGATCCTGAAGGGATTTTCCAGCCTTTTTGATTCTGGGAGAGCATTTTTGGGTATGCAAATGAACCGTGTCCGGGTTCCTGACGTGGCTCAGCGCCAAACTTCATCTGCTCAGCGCCAAAACACCCACCGGCTTCTCCCTTGTGCTGGACTGAGGTGAAACAGCAAACTACATATTTTCCTACTCCCCTTCTCTTGCCCACGAGGGACTTTGGCAGATTTTATAATTTCCCAGCCACATGTTGATGAAACAGGTGGCAAATATCAGCCAAGCGTCCGAAAAATGGGATTTGAACGAAATCTTCTTTCCTGCAACATCTCGCCATGTCTGCTGACCATAAAATTCAATCAGGTGATCAAGAAGAGCAAGCATGGCAAACTTTGCATTTGACACGATCTCTCTTTGTATTTTCCTTCTAATTATTTCCAGGTGCTTCTTTGGATTAAAAAAAAAAAAAAAAAAAAAAAGGGGGTTTTCATCTGCTCCTTGGCCTGGATATTCCATAGGATTCTTCAACAATGCTTAGACAGCTTTAGCCAAAATCTTTGTGACGATGCTGTGAGGTGAGAGTTCTGGGGAGAAGCTAGAACTGGTTTTAGGGCAGCTAGAACTAGTTTTGGGGTATCTAAAACTGGTTTTAGGGCAGCTAGAATGGTTTTATTCATGCTTATGAACATGAAATCCAAGGAAATCAGAGAGCTTGATTTCAGAATCATTTTATCTTATGTTATTCCTGAATGCCACCCATTTTCCACTGCTCTGTTTTCCTCCAGTGAGGATTTCCTCACAGAATATCAAAATAATAACAATTTTTGCTTGGACTACACAAGAATAAGTTACCACTGGCAGCTCTCTCGTAGCTGCTTTAGACCTCAATCTCCTGTAGGGTCATAACATCTGTTCTGCATTTAGTGAATTCCTAATAATATATTAAAAAAGAGGGGATTTATTATGTGAGTGCTGACTGCTGGAGATTTTTCCAAGTGCTGAAATTGGTCGGGAGGTTATCCTGAAAAAGCTAAATATAGCTATTTCTATATTTTCACCTATAGCAGCTGCTATTTTGGTCCCTCATCCCAAATCAAGCTGCACAGCAGAGAGTGGAAATATCCCCTTTGTTTGCAGGATTGGGCCTCCAGGATTATTGGAGTCCTTGTGCAAGGAAATCCTCTCCTGGGGGAGTTTTTAGAACTGGAATGTGAGTGGGTAGAAGAAGTCTCAGGGAAACACAAGCAAGGCTTAAAATCAGTTTTTTGTTGTTTTTTTTTTTTTTTTTTTTTTTTTTTTTTAAGAGACAATGGACCAACTTCATGTTAATATTTAGAAAACTTACTAAGGCCCAGGCTGGACCCTCTGGCCAGACTTAAACTGGGTGTGTTGGAGCTGTCTGATAAATCAAATACCTTGCTATTCCTGAGGGCAGGAGGAGAAATTCCCTCTACAGCCCTGAAAGGAGGTGGAGTGAGGTGGGGTCGGCCTCTTGTGCCACATCCCAAGTCAAAGGATGAGAGGAAATGGCCTCAAATTGCACCAGGGGAGGCTTGGGTTAAATATCAGAATTTTTTCTCCTTGGTGGAATGGTCAGGCCTTGGGCTGAGCTGCCCAGGGAGGTTTGGAGTCACTGAATTGTCCCAGAGCAGTCTGGATGTGGCCCTGGGGACAGGGATTGGGGTGGGGCTGGTGGCGCTAGGTGATCCTGGAGGGCTCTTCCCACCTTGGTGATTCTGTGATTCTCTGTAGGGATTAATTGCAATCCAGCTGAGTGAGGAGCAACCAACTTAACTGCCACTGCCCATATCCTGAGGCCATGACTGGATTCTGGATATTTTATGGAGATTTCCCACTAGGTCATGAAAATCTGGGTTCTTTTTGCCTCCTACGTCAGTGGGTAGGAAAAATAACTTCCCATTTGTGCTGCAGCCGGAACCCTCAGAGCTGGAAATGCAGTTTGTGTGTGCCTCTTGTGCTCTGAGCTTTATTTGCCTTGTGGGTGGGTGGTGATGACATTTCCCCACAGGAAAATACCAACTCCACAGCCTTTTCCCTCTTCCCAGGCCGTGTCATCAGCGCTGTGGGATGGTTGGAAGTCAGCAGTTCCTCCTCCTGTCCGGGCTCCTGGTGATCCCAGACTCCTGTCCCTCTCTGAGTGACCCTCCTGTCCCTGTTTGTGTGACCCTCATGTCCCTGTTTGTGTCACCCTCCTGTCCCTCTCTGAGTGACCCTCCTGTCTCTGTTTGTGTGACCCTCATGTCCCTCTCTGTGTCACCCTCCTGTCCCTCATTCTGTGACCCTCCTGCCCCTCTCTGTGTCACCCTCCTGTCCCTCATTCTGTGACCCTCCTGTCCCTCTCTGTGTCACCCTCATGTCCCTGTTTGTGTCACCCTCCTGTCCCTCTCTGTGTGACCCTCCTGTCCCTCTCTGTGTGACCCTCCTGTCCCTCTCTGTGTCACCCTCCTGTCCCTCATTCTGTGACCCTCCTGCCCCTCTCTGTGTCACCCTCCTGTCCCTCATTCTGTGACCCTCCTGTCCCTCTCTGTGTCACCCTCATGTCCCTGTTTGTGTCACCCTCCTGCCCCTCTCTGTGTCACCCTCCTGTCCCTCTCTGTGTGACCCTCCTGTCCCTCTCTGTGTCACCCTCCTGCCCCTCTCTGTGTGACCCTCATATCCCTGTTTGTGTCACCCTCCTGCCCCTCTCTGTGACCCTCCTGTCCCTCATTCTGTGACCCTCCTGCCCCTCTCTGTGTCACCCTCATGTCCCTCTCTGTGTGACCCTCCTGTCCCTCTCTGTGTCACCCTCCTGTCCCTCTCTGTGTCACCCTCCTGTCCCTCTCTGTGTGACCCTCATATCCCTGTTTGTGTGACCCTCCTGTCCCTCTTGGTGTGATCATGGCCCCCTCTGACACCAGGAATGTTTTCCATGAGTGCCTAAGGAAATCCTTGGTCAGGATAAACAGCTCCCTGCTCCTTGCCTGCTGCCAGGAAGCTCTAAATACATCCTCTGTGCTAGGCTGATTTTTTTTTCTTTATTTTTTTTCCCCATTTTTATTGCTCCACGCTGGAGCTCAGTCCTGGAGTCTAAGCCAGAAAATCAAAGCTGTGTTGGAACTGTTGAAAGGCCACAGACCTTGCTCAAAGTTCAGGTATTTCAGATTCCTGGGAACATGTGTTACCATTTACATGGCATGGGGTTTTTTTTGGGACAGAGCAGCTCTACTGAGACCTTCCTCCAAGAAGTCCAACTTTTCCTGGTGACAAATCCCCTGAAAAGGACCTTTCACACTTTGTGCCCCCCAAAATCTTGGTCAACTCCACCTCTGCTCTCCAGTGCTCGGCCAGTCCTGCTGTGATCAGGAATCATGGAATGCCTGCGCTTGGAAAGGACCCTCAGGATTTTCCAGTTCCAACCCTGCTGCCATGGGCAGGGAACCTCCCAGCCTTGTATTTGCAGGAGGAAAGGTGAAGGGCCAAGCAAAGCTTTGATTTTATTCTTAAAAGGCCAAACCAAACCAAAACCCCTTTGTGATCTTTCCAGCCTGGGTCATGAATTCCAAATGCCGATATAATTGGAGAGACTGAAATCATGGAATCGTGGAATGGTTTGGGTTGGAAAGGACCTCAAAAATCATCTTGTTCCCCTCCCCTGCCATGGCAGGGACACCTCCCACTGTCCCAGGCTGCTCCAGCCCCAGTGTCCAGCCTGGCCTTGGGCACTGCCAGGGATGCAGGGATGGAATTCCATCCCAGCCCTGCCCACCCTGCCAGGGAACAATTCCCAGTACCCAAGATCCCATCCAGCCCTGCCCTGTGGCAGTGATCATCTCAGCTCTCCTGGAATATGTGTTTTCCAGGGATTTTTTTAAGGCAGTTTTCTCTTAAAATTCAGTATTTATCAACAGATTGAGAAAAACACAAGAGATGTGTAAAATAAGCCTTTTCCTTTTAAGCTGAAAATTGTTCCCTCAAATAAGAATTTCTACATGCAATTAATTATGGATGACAACTCAGAATGGATGATTTTGATCAGCCCAGGGATTATTTTCCTGGATAATTTCAGTGAACAATGCTTGTGTTAAAAGCATTCTGGTGCTCACAACGATGGCACACAGGAAGATAATGTTTGAAAATATAATACAGGCTGAAAATTCAGAGCTGTGCATCATCTCTGGTGGTGCTGAGGGTGCAGATTGCCCCACTGTGGCTATGAGAAGACAAAAGGACCTGGAAAACAGCAAAAAATCTGGGAATGAGAATGAAACGGGGATACAAGATGGGATTGAGACACAGAAAGGGTCTGAGAGATAGAAAGGGGCAAAAGACTGATGATGGTTAAGGGGCTGTGGGAGGAAGAACAGGGAAAATAGTTGCATGGGCTGAAACGATGGGAATAAAGTGGGAATGGGAGCAGCTATGGAAAAAGGAGTGTGATGAGAGGAAGGAGTGGTAGGGACAGAAGAAGAGGAAACTGGCTTCTTCTTCAACCCTGAAGAAGAGGAAACAGGATCATAACAGCTCTGAAAAACACTGCTGGGAAACCAGTTTGTCAGGATCCCTCAGTTTGTTATTGCAGAGTTAATTCCCACCAGCAGATGTTGCATGGTGTTGCACGATGCCCAGATGGATTGGGTTTCTTCCATCCCATTCCTGGCATGAAATGTTTACCCTGTGCTGGGAGGAAAAGCTGCCGTGCTGCCAGCAGAGCCAGGAAGGAGAGCCAGGAGAGGGCTGGGGATGGTGCCTGCTCTCCTGGGACCGCTGCTAATCCCAGAGCCAGGATTTATCTGAATTCCTTCCTTTGCATTTTGACCTGTGGAGTTATTGTCCAACACACAGCTGGTCCTGCTGGTGTAGATCATCCCAACGCAGTATTGCTTGCAGGTATCCTGGTTTTTCAGAGACATTTTCAGTCCCATATTATGGTGAGAGACCTCTGGTGTTTTCCCTAAATTCAACCCCGGGTTGGCTTCAGGTGGAAATCCCTCAATGCTTACACAAAGGATTGGTGGTAGCACTAAAAAACCCAACCAAAAACAATAAAAAAAGGAGAGATCTAAGTCTGCCTTATGCCCTGTGGGGGTTTATTTTGCCCAATCAGACTGAAAACAAAAGGAATACACGAGGACCAAAATCAGTGGGAAAAAGGATCGGACTAAAGAAGTGTCTGACAGGAGATGCCTAAAAAATCTCATGTGTTGGAGCTTTCAGTGATTTCTCAAAGGCTCAGTGGAGTTTTTTTTTTTTGTCAGGGCAGGTAATTATCTCCCCAAACACTCATCAAGTTGCCCGATAATGGCACTGCCTCCTGGGGAAAATCCAGGTGAACCTTTCCTTGGGAAGGGGCATAAAAAGCTTCCGACGTCCTTGGTTTTCAGGGATAGCAGCAAATGCTGGTCTTGTGGAAACATTTCATTTTAATTCCACAAGATCCTCTTAGGTAAACACTGCAACACATTGAATCCATTTTTCAAACCAACTTGTAAAACCAGAAAATCCCCCAGCCTCCGATAGGCAGCAGCATTAATTTCCAGGAGCACAAAGAGGCATTTCAACATCGGAGCGTTTTGGCAAAAACACAAATGACTTCTTTTCCTTCCCTGCCCTTGAAAATGGCTCTGCTCAACTCTGGGCTTCCTATGATGGAGGGTTCACCATTAATCACCTTTATTTCATATCTGGAGCAATCCGTGGGCCTAATCAGCCACTTTCCTGAGGAAATTGGCCAAATCCCAGCGCTTTGAGGCGGGGGATGAATCACAACAACTTTGCTGTTCGGACAAATCCCTTTTCAAGTGCCCTTAGAGCTCTTTGGGTTTTGTTTCCTTTTTTTTTTTTTTTCCCTCATATACAGTGAAGACAGCCCCACAGGAAACAATAATAGTTTAATCTCTGGAAAAATTTCCTTCCTGCACTGCAGCAGCTTTTCAGACAGGTACTCCAAGCCAAGAAAAATTAACAACAACGCATGCCAAGAGCTGCTGTTGTTGCCTTTTACTCTGTCCCTTCCCTTCCCTGGGACTGAAAGCCAGGAAAGACTCATCCCCTCACCAAACCCCCTCTGATACACATCTTTCCAGGTGTAAATGACAATTCCCAGCCTGGAGAAGTGACACAGAGGATTCTGCAAAAGCTTCCTGTGGTACCCCCACCATGAACAGCCCCCGTGATTCACATCCCTGCCCACAAACTGTGCTTGGAACCTCCCACAATCCCTGGGAAGGATTTGCAGGATTGTTCCAAGTTGTCTGTGTCAGGATTAGTTCCTCTGGAGTTTTCCTTCCTTTGACTTGAAGCTCTTCCTTGCTTAACATGGAGTGTGGAGGGAGAAATAGAATTTATTTGTGGGTGTGAGTCAGGGCTCAGCACCATCACGTGGAGTTTAGTTTTGCTTGAGATTTTGTTCGGTTTGGATTTTTAATTTTTCTTTACCTAAGACAGGCTTGGTTTTGGATTTTTGCCCCAGTGGCACAACAGGGGAACACCGACCCTGAGGCAGAGAAGGAAATGAAGAATTGCCTCCAGCCCAAACCTCCTGTTTGCCCTTTTGCTTTGCTGCTTCCACTGCCTGTTAACTTGAGCTCTTGGAAACAGATTCTGGTGTTTCCACCTCTGCAGTGCTGTGAAGGAGCTGTGAGGTGAAATAATTGATGTAGAGCCCTCTGCACAGCCCAGATCCAGGCAGTGGATCCAGCAGTGCGAGGATAAGGGAAGGACAGGAGCGCCAGGGGGAATTTTAGTGCAGGTGGGTGACATTTCTGTCCCTGTGCCCCCTCAGGTGATTTCCCAGCTGCAGAGCTGCCCCAGCCAGGGAGGAGCTGGAGCTGCTGCAGAGCCCAGAGGAGGCTCCAGGATGGGCAGAGTATTACAGTGCCTGTGTGGGCACGGCTGGTGATAGAGAGACGGTGAATCTTGTTTCTTGAATCAGAAGGCTTGATTTATTAATATATTATATAATACATTATAATTATACTAAATAGAATATAGAGAGAGGTTTGCAGAGCAGCTAGCTAAGCTAAGAATCGATAGAAAAGAACCCACAACAAAGTTGTGTCCAGGGACTCAGTCCCCTGGCTTGCACTGATGATTGGCCCTTAATTATAAACATAGAAAATGAGCCAATCAAGGTGAATCCTATTGCATTCCACAGCAGCTGATAACAATTGTTTACCTTCTCTTCTGAGGCCTGTGCCTTCCAGAAGACACAGAAATCTGAAAGGAAGGATTTCTGTGGAGAAATGTCTGCGACAGCAGAGGGATGGAGCAGCTCTGGTGGCAGGAAAGGCTGGCACAGCTGGCATTGTTCACCTGCACAGGAGAAGCTTTGGGGTGACCTTAGAGCACTTTCCAGTGTCCAAAGGTTTTAAAAAGGAGGAAGAAGGACTTTTTATATGGACAAAGAGTTACAGGACAAGGGGAAATGGTTTTAAACTGCCAGAGGGCAGGGCTGGGTGGGATCTTGGCAATGAGGAATTGTTCCCTGGCAGGGTGGGCAGGGGCTGGGATGGAATTCCATCCCTGGATCCCTGGCAGTACCCAAGGCACTGGGACAGTGGATGGTGTCACTGCAATTTTCCCCATAATTTGTGGAATTGCAGTCACTTGTGTTATGGAAACTGGGTACACTCAGAGTGAAAAACTGGACGCAGAACATGAGACGTTTCCCATCAGAACTTTTAACGCTTCCCATCAATAGAACCGAGCGTTACAAAACTCTACTTGTTTATCTTGAGCTGTGCTCTCTTCTCCTTGTAAAACATCAGCTGGATTTTCCAAAATAACGAGAAAAGAGTAAATATATATTGGCCATGTCCTAAAGGAAAGCTTTTCCAAGGAGATTGCTGTTTCTTCCCAGAATGAGAACGTCCTGCTGAGCCGTGGCCGGATCCAGCGCCCACAGGAGGCAGTGGAAGAGCTCCCACTGATGACAGTGGATGTTGGATGAATTCCCACCTCATCCTCGTGTTGAAATGATGAAAACTGAGCTGCTGGGTTCTGGTGAGTACTGGGAAAGCCTGGTGTTATATAAGTTACTTACAATAGGTTGTTAAAACTATTAAAGAAAAGCTGATTATTTTTATTAAAATCATATTCTGCTTGTTCCTTTTAAGCTATTCCCAAACTCTACACATCTCTTCCCTCACTTTGCTCTTTGGAACTCCCGCTTTACAAACAAAACCTAAACAAGGACATGGTTTCCCGTTGGTTGGGGAAGGGAGGCTGGAGATTTATTCTTTACAGGGGAAAATGGTTGCTGAACACATGTGACAGCACATGGCCTTGTTCAAACATCCCATCAAATTAAAAGCAGATCCCAGCTCCAATATTCCAGATGAAGGGGCTGGGAGAAGCACTCACATGGAGTTGTGCTGTGTTTGGGAAGACAGAGATCAAAGCACTGCACCTCATTCAAGGATTGAGTGGTGAATTTGTCTCATCTGAGCAGCAAGGAATAATTACAAGGAATTATTTGATGTTCCCCTAAGGTGAACCTCCCAGTGATGATGGGACGGGTTCTTCTCTTCCAGGAAAGGCACCATGGATACTCCACCATGCACTTCCCAGGTGGCATTAAAATAACAGCCCGGTGGTCACTAATTGACATTTTCTCGGTCTCTTTTTTGTCCTGCTCAGGTTTGAGCCCACTTGAGAGACAATTCCTGATGATCCGTGTTGGCCAATCCCAAATTTCCTGCGTCTCTATATAGAGCTGTGGAAATTCCCAGTTAAATGCAACCAAGTGAATAGGCCACACCTTTGCCCTCAGTCTATGCTGTTCTTTTGAAAGCCAGTTAATTTTGCGAGCTATACATTGATTTTCCAGATATATTATGGAACAGAAAACTTAAAAATAGAATTCACCTCTGCTGTTAACAAGTTTTGACCTTTGCTCACATTTGTTGGGGAAAGTAGCTCATAGTACCAATTAACATGAATTATTAACTCCTCCATTAATAATTAATTTATTAGAGGGCTAAAGGCATCAGTCTTTGCCAGCTAACACTATCGAGAGAAAATGAAGCAAACAACACAACCCTAATTAGAACAGCCTAATGAGGATGTCTGGAAGATCTGATGGGATTCAGTCACTCTAAATGCTCTTTATTTCCTCTCTGAAACCACACTGGGTGCAAAGAATCGGGCAGTTAACTCCAGTTCCTGTCGTGCAGGGTTTCTTCCTCCTTTCCGAGAGGAGGGAGCCCACTCAGGAGAACTCAATTTAGGGATGATTAAGGACTGATGAAGGATGCCACTGCCTAAACAACAGGAATGCTGTCTCTCCCAGTAATGAACAATTCTGGGGCCGTCTGAATCATTAATGGGCTGCAGGAAAACGTCCATGTCTCGGAATTGTGTGGGATTTCACAAGATCCTTCCTTTGTCATGAGTCTGGGCTTTGTCTGCAAAGCTTGGGGAGGTGCCTGAGGTCCCTGTGCTTGTTTTGGGCAGGATGCAACAGTGAAATCCAGGTTGGTTTACCAACTAACATCACACCCTGGAAAAATGTTGATCTTTTTTTGGTCATTTGTGTTTGAGATTTATCTGCAAAGCTTGGGGTGGTGCCTGAGGTCTCTGTCCATGTTTTGGGCTGGATATGATGCCTTGAGAAGGCTGCCCCAGAGCAGAGGCTGGGCAGAGCTCCAGAATAAAGCAGGGATTTATTCACAGCATCTCCTCCATGGATGCACCTTGGGCAGCACCAGAGCCCAGCCAGGGCTGCACCCAGGATGAACCAAAATGGCCCCAAAATGCACGGCCGGGCACGGGCTCTGTCCCTGGGATCAGTTCTGCTCCATTTGCACCTTGCAGTTCATTGTCCCATTGCAGCTTTAGCCCTGCAGTCCCACCCTGCTTGTTTTTCTCTCTCCAGCCCACGGGGTTTGTGCTCCTGGGCTGAGATTTGGCTCATTTGTCCTTGGTGCCCAGCTGGAGCAGGAATTGTTTTGTGTCCCTGCTCTGTGCACAGAGCTCAGCATCCCTGAATGTGAAGCTCAGATTCACACACTAAAGCAGCACAGAATGTGAAAAATAGAAAAGCTCAAGCCTGAGACATCAGATGCAACAGTGAAATCCAGGATGGTCCAACAGGGAACATCACACTCTGGAAAACAATTGAGATGTTCTCCTTCTGGTCCATCCCAATCTCAGGTAATTTTTCCATGTTTTATGTTAGTGGCCACATCTTCCTCCTGCTCCTGCTGGGACATGGAGAAACCTCCCAGAGATTCTTTGCTGGGTCACAGTTTCCCTTTTTGTGCCAAATTTGTTCAAATTTATTCCCTTTTTGTGCCAAATTTTTGTCCTTTTTCCTGAGTTATATCCTAAAGTTGTCTCTAATCTTCCCTTTTTGCCGAGCTTTTAGTCCCTGATCATGTTGGCAATGTCTTTTGGATAAATCCCAGCCCAAGCTCATCTTTGCCCCTTACTCCTCCCGTGCTCCTTCATTCCAGCTTTTCCATGGCAGCCATGAGATGGGACAATGCTTTCTGCTCCACCTCCTGTCCCACACTGACAATCTTTTCTTCAGAAATAATGGCAAAATTAAATAAATACAGAAAACACAACTTTTAGCCTCTCCTCAAGCCTTTCTTTCTTTGTTTTGTTTGAAAAATTAAAAAAATCCCTGGTCTGTGCAATATTTCTTCACTTTCTTCTGGTCTTTGGCCCACAGACACATCCCAAAGGTTTGCTGAGCAGATAAGTATTAGAATGGCTTAGACTTAGATGAACATTAAATTAATCAGACAACACTCTGGGGGGAAATTGCCACTAATTTCAGATTTTTCATCTCCCAGAAATCAATTATTATTATGCTTATTGATATTGGACTTGTCACTACTCTCAGTACTTTCGCTGTGGTGACAGAGCCTAAGAGGAGAGAGAGGAGGGGAAAAATAGAGTAAATAATTTAGAACTTCTTCCCAAAAGCATCAGAACTTTGAAACCATTTCTGTGTGAGGGAGAAGATAAAAATAGTGGGGAAATTTGGAAGATTTTACACACGGTCACATCTTTTTGATTTAAAAGTTACCCAGCTCTACTCACAAGTTGTGTGGGATAGAGGGTTGACTTAAAGGTGTTTATGACATGTTCTGTGATTTATAATCACAAAATTCCTGAATTATTGAGGCTGGAAAAGCCCTTGTTGCATGCAGGAAGTCATGAAAATGTCTCTGAGCATCCATCTTTTGGACCAAACAACATTTTCCTCTCTAAATTGGTTGGACTTGTTGAGAACTCTTTAAAACCATCAGAAATTGGCCTTTTTGAAATTAGGATTAATGAAATTTGTGTCAGCAGGGTTCAGGACAAACAAAGAGGGGCTGGTGTTATAATATTGCAGTCACAACTTGTCATTAAATCTGCTTGCTTCACAAACATTAGAATTTCAGAAGAAATTGGACTTTAATCAGAAAATATAGAAAATATTTCCCTGATTATGGAATGATAACAATCATTACTGCAACAGCCACCAAATGCTCCTATAAATCTTGTTAATGAAATCCCAATATTGAATCCTCCAATCAGAACTCAGGAGTTAATGGGTAACCTTTTCCTAGGACTCAAGGTAATTCCAGCCTGCTCCAAGTGAAGATCCACATCTATTAAATTTAGAAATTGTCATTCAATTAACTTTTTTTTTTTGGTTTGGTTTAACAACATTAAGTGGCTGCCCCGGTGGCACTGGAGGCAGAAGTCCAAGTCCTTGTTTTCCATAAAATGTTCAACTTAGAGCATTCCCTGGCTGTGGGACTGAGGTGGAAGAATGGAGAAGGGATTTTGAGCTAATTAATTACAAGACAAGTTCCTTGTGAGCTGGGCAGATTAAAGACACCAGAGAATGAGAATTATGGAATATCCTGAGTTGGGAGGAACACACAAGGGTCATCCAAATCCAACTGCACAGACCCCCAGACCATCCCACCTTGGGAATCCCTGGGAGTGGTGCCCAAAACCTCCTGGATTTCTGGCAGCCGTGCCCATTCCCCAGGGAGCTCCTCCCTGAAATTGCTGAGCCTACAAACAAGGGCTGGAATTACTTATGGGAACTTCCACCCTGTGCAGTTCAAAATTCAGGAGGATTGAGTGAGGAGGAATCACATTTCCTTCCCCGCCAGGTTTCTCTTGAAGGAATTCTCTTGAAGGAATTCCTCTTACTCTCTTAGGAATAACGCCCATCCTGACTGAAAATCTTTCCAGCTCTCCAGACAGAACTTTGGAGAGTTTTGTCTTGTAAAACTGAGAAATTTTTACTCAAGAAATTATCTGTGGACTTCGCCTATGTTGAAAGGATCCATAGAAAAACTGTGTTATAAATTTAAAACAGTAACATTTTTTTGATTTATAGATTGGATAAATTAACAAGAGTAACCTCTCCTCATACAAATGTAAAACAGCTTACAAAGTTCCTCATTAAGTGCCTACACTGAACTCTTTATCTCAGGCCTGGCCCCAAAGCATTCAATAGAATATCCCCAGGTGCAATGAGTGTCCTGAAAAATTCAGTAGGAAAAACAAACGCACTGGAAAGCAAAAGTATTGGAAGCTGATGTAGCTGAACGTGGATCAATGACTGAAAAATCTGGGGGAGAACAGGATTTCTGTCCAGCCTTTCCATTTGGGAGAGTCTTGTGGCTGAAGAACAGCGGCAGGAAAGCACGTTAATAATAAAAAATAAATGAAATGGTTTTCCTTGATGCTGGCAAGTCAGAACTTTTAAAAAGAAATCATGTACTGGACAGAAAAGGTGTCTTTTCATCAGAGCTTTGGATCTCTGCCATGGAATGGGAACACCAAACTTCTTGCAGGCCATGACAGGGAAAGGGAGACATTTTATCCCATATTGTAACAACAAAATGGAATACTTAAAATCCCGGAGATTAAAAATGTTTTTTTCAGTCATCAGAATGTTTCGGTTTGTTGTCATGGATGTCCCAAAGATCAGGAAGAGATGGTGGCAGAAAAACCCAATTTTTTTTTTTTATTTTTTCCCCTAAATTAAGAACTCAGCAGAGAAGAAACCTTTTGGAGGAACAGGGAAGGGAAGAATTTTTGGGCACAAAATGATGCTGTGCCAGCCACACACAAGAAGAATCAACCTTTTAATTTCCATTTTCTTAGCACAAACTCCATGAAGAGTTGTCATGCAATCACCATCTGATGACAAGGTCTGAGCCTCTAAAAATCCCCAGAAATAATAAATTAAAGACATGTAAAAGGATAATGAGAGGCTGAAGAAGATGTTTTAATTAAGAAAGCCCCTTAAGAGCAGATGAAATAATTCCAGGGGTAAATTTTCCTCCATTTTTTTTGGTGTGAAGACAATATTTTGAACATTTGGGGAAACGCTGAAGTGAAGGATTTTTTTCTGACATTTTCCTTGTCTGGGAAGAGACCACACATACTTTACAGGCACCATTTTTTGGAAAGTTCTCCCAGGACTTGGAAAACTGAAAGGAAAAAACTGAAAGGAAAACTGAAGGACATTCTTCCCTCTGTCCGTGTTGGAACCCTGGTTGCTGAGAATTTTGGACTTTCTGTGCTGCCAGGCTCTGACCCCCAGGAGAACACTGCACTGACCTGAGGGCCCGGAGAAGCTTCCAAAATTCAATAATAAAACTGAGATTAAAGGTGTGGAGTTTGAACAGAAGTGTGTGATATCACAGGGTGGGAAACTCAGAGCTGAAGGGTTTAGAATACAGGAATAGATAGAAAGCAAGATGGAGGTTTTAGGGTGGAGGGTGCTCCTCCTTCTCCTTCTCCTTCTCCTTCTCCTTCTCCTTCTCCTTCTCCTTCTCCTTCTCCTTCTCCTTCTCCTTCTCCTTCTCCTTCTCCTTCTCCTTCTCCTTCTCCTTCTCCTTCTCCTTCTCCTTCTCCTTCTCCTTCTCCTTCTCCTTCTCCTTCTCCTTCTCCTTCTCCTTCTCCTTCTCCTTCTCCTTCTCCTTCTCCTTCTCCTTCTCCTTCTCCTTCTCCTTCTCCTTCTCCTTCTCCTTCTCCTTCTCCTTCTCCTTCTCCTTCTCCTTCTCCTTCTCCTTCTCCTTCTCCTTCTCCTTCTCCTTCTCCTTCTCTTCTCCTTCTCCTTCTCCTTCTCCTCCTCCTTCTCCTTCTTCTCCATGGGTTTGGGTGGTTTTGTGTCATTGGATAAAAAAGTCCCCATTGTGGGCACGGGTGGTTGGGTATTGGGTTAAAAGTGAAAATAATTGAGGTGTCATTTCTCAATTGGACAGTTTATCCTTCAAAGGCCTTGTAGAGAGAGACAGGGCTCCATTTTTAGTTTGTTGGAGTGAAGCGCTGCAGAGCTCAGGGTTTGTGAGACTGTGACAGAGATAAGAACTGATAAACATCTGAATCCCAACAAGAAATACCCTCTCACACATTTAATCCCAACCTTGGCAAAAAAAAAAAGAAGATAAAACTCTGCATGTCCCAGCAGTTTTGGCGGCAGCAGAGTGTGGGAGGGTCCCCGTGCCCTGATCCTTCAGCACCTGGCTCCTGGCGGACAGTTCCCACCGGGATGGACACTTGGCACCCATCCCAGGTTGGTGGCCAGCTCTGCTCTTGGACCCAGTTTGGCCAAAGGTCATGGAAAAAGGTGACAGGACCATGCAGGGTATAATTTGGTCTGATCTGCTTTTTTGGGTAGAGAAATTAGGGAGAAAAATAAAGGAGAGAGCACAAGTCTGAAATTGGATTGGGAGCTGGGTGGAAAAATCAGAGAGGGGGAGGTACGAAAAAGAGTGGGCAAGAACTGGGAAGCACTGGGGCATGTGGAAGAGGATTTACAGTGACTTCTGTGAGCCAGAGAGAAATTTGATGAGACGATCCATGTCTGCCCCTGAAAGAACTTCCTACCAAGGTCGTTGACACAAAACCAAGAAAGAAAGAAGGAGAAATAAGAGAAACTGCAACTGCCTGTTCCAATAAACCTTTGTTTTTCTTTCCTGACCAATGAGTGGATTGTAAACTCAGGAGTTTTGTAAGAATATATAAAAACCATGCATGCTAGAATAAAAACAGTTTGAAGCCTTCTGAAAACAGAGTGTGTTGTTTTGTATTGTCTTTGTCTTAACTGTGACAGGGACACAATGGAGGAACATCATATGGACAGGAGAGGGAAATGATTGAGCAGCTAAGAGGAAATGGGAATATTCTCATAGAATCATGGAATGGTTTGGGTTGGAAGGGGACTTAAAGCCCACCCAGTGCCACCCCTGCCATGGCAAAAACACCTTCCACTGTCCCAGGCTGCTCCAGCCCCAGTGCCCAACCTGGCCTTGGGCACTGCCAGGGATCCAGGGGTGGAATTCCATCCCAGCCCTGCCCACCCTGCCAGGGAACAATTCCTCATTCCCAATATCCCCTCTAACCCTGCTCTCCGACAGTTTAAAATCAATGTAAAACCTGGGATCACCTTTCCAATGAATCCCCACAACAAACTCACCCTCTGCACCTGCCAGGCCTGGATTGCACCTTTCCCAACCCAGTTTGGCCAAAGGTCATGGAAAAAGGTGACATCCCAGGTCTCATCCCAGCCCTCCAGGGCCCGGGATGCCCGTGGAGCAGAGGCTGGCTCAGTGTCAGGACTGCAGTCACACAGCTCCCTGTCCCCTCCTGGCTCCTGTATCTTTATTGGATTTTCATCCATCATTTTGAGGAATCCCTTCGGCACCGCGGAGGTGCCGTTTAGATGCGAGTGGATTCGGTGAAAGTGGCATCAATTCCTAATTTATTTCTTGTTAAAGCCACAGCTCTGCTCTCAGGGTCCCTCTGGCTCAGGCAGCACCAGGGAGCTCTCCCAGAAGACCAGTGGGAAAATGGAAAAGCCCATGGATCTCATGTCCTGACCATGGGTGTAAAAATCACTGAGCCACACTGTGGTGGAGTTCACAGGGGTCCCAGGACAAGGGAAGAGATGAGAATTGACTCCATGTTGCAGAAGGCTGATTTATTATTTTATGATATATATTATATTAAAAGAAAATTATATACTAAAACTATACTAAAAGAATAGAAGAAAGGATTTCATCAGAAGGTTAGGAAAGGAATGGAAAAGAATGATAATAAAATCTTGTGACTGACCAGAGAGTCTGAGCTAGATGGACTGTGATTGGCCATTAATTAGAAACAACCACATGAGACCAATCCCAGATGCACCTGTTGCATCCCACAGCAGCAGATAATCTTTGTTTGCATTTTGTTCCTGAGGCCTCCCAGCTTCTCAGGAGAAAAGATCCTGTCGAAGGGATTTTTCATAAAATATGTCCGTGACACCACACCGGAGGATTTCAAACCCTGTTCCTGCTGCAAGCACACGACTGCCCCCAGAGTCCAGGCACTGGGGGAAGAATCCCATCTCCAAACCAAGGATCACCTTGGAACAGCCAGAAAAACCCCCTGGAATCCCCTTTGGCCAGGAGCAGCTGCTTGTTTTGCCATTGTGGGGTTGCTGTTTACACCCACTCGGATGCCTGGAAATATTTCATGAGATTCCAAAGGACTGCTGGGAGATCTGCCCTTAAATGTGTAGTGAACATCCAAGATTTCTGTAATTTTTATCTTTTTGAGGGGAAGGAGAGATGCTGGAAGTGAACAAAGGTTCTTGAACTCTTCACTTTTGAAGGAAGAATAAAATAAAGGTAAATTCTGCAGGTGGAACTGCTGCTGTTTTTATGTGTCAGAGTGGGGGCCAAGGTGATGAGGAAAGGACATTTCTAGTGGCACTGAAAAGCTGGGAAAGCATTCATGGATTATATTTGACCATTTCTGATTTAGCTTCAGAGTAGTTGTGCTTCTTGTTGGTTTGATTTGGCTTTTTGTCTGCTTTTTATCAGCTCCCCCTTTTTTTTTGATTTACAAAATAGAACCTTCCAACCCAATTTTAGAATAAGAAGTCTCTAAAGAGCCAGACCCTGTGCATTATTTTTGGCTTTTCCTCTTTTGGAAATACAGGTGACATTGGGAAGGGTTAAGAGAGTTTCTTTATTTTTATCAGAGTTGATTACAAATGGAAATAAAGCTGTAAAAATGGAAATAAAACTGTTAGTTCAGGCTGAGTCGTATAAAAAATACAAATTAAAGGTGAATCCACCGAAAAATAAATGGTTTTCCATGTCCATTTCTGAAATAAAAAAGACTGTTGTTAGCAAAAAAAAGGTTTAAAGTTTTTTATTTTAAGAAATGACTTTACCTCGACAGCATCCCTTTAATTAAAGAAATCATTATTGAAATTCCAAAGTGCTTTAAGGAGCTGTAAGCACTGCTTTTCATCATAAGTTTTCAGCTCTGTAATAAGTTTGTTTTGCAGGGCACAAAGCCCTGCTTGACACCTGAACTGTGGCTGAGGTGTTTGAATTTCCAGCGCCCTGAACCCTGGCCAGAGGTTGCTGCTGTCATGGGGTCGTTTCCCCGAGCCAGAAAAGCCATTTACAAAAAGTCGTTTGCAGCTATTTAGTGAAACTTCCTCAGATTTTCCCTCTAATGACCATTTACAGGGGTTTTTTTTCGAGGCATTTTATCTCTTTTCCTCTTCCTTTCAAAGAGACTTTCAAATTATTTTGGGGCCAGCAAATGAGTGTGGAATCTTTGTTTGGAAATCCTGCAGGCGCTTGTTTCCCCTGCTCCAGAGGTCTCCTAATTTAGGCTTTATTCACACATTGATCCTCTTCTTCAATGTCATACATTTTAATGTAGTTTAACATAGTGAGCTGTCACCAATTTGATTTGCCAGGTCAAGGAGTTCAACCTCCTTTAATCACTGTGTCCAGAGCTCTCTGTGTCATTCCAAGAGCTCCTTTTCCTCCCACGGAGTCTCAGGTTTTGCCTTGATGTTGTCTTGGCTGAACCTATCACAAGTCTTTGCTCAGGGCCTTAAGCAGCCAGTCTGGGGTTCCCTAAATAAATTAAATTCAGCCGATTTATTCCAAATTTGATGCTGCACTGACTCTGAACGCATTCCATATTTCCAATGGGAAAGTGGGATGACATCCTGCAGGACCTGCTGTTAAATGTTCTGTTGTGTCCATGATTGTTTGGGTTTTGCCTTCTTCCCAGAGATCTCCTTTAAGCAGCTCTGCCAATTCCCTGGATTTTTGGATCAAAGCCTCTGAGACAAAGACAGAGAGAATTTCTGTACAAATGAAAAAAAAAAAAAAAGCAAAAACCACTGGATATGTCCATGCTGCAACACAGGGATTTTCCAGGGAATGTGAAATGGAGTTCTTGGTCACTAATAAAAATCCAGCTGCATTTATGCAATAAATTATTTAATACTGGAAAAGATCTTTAAGACCATCAAGTTCAACCATCACCATCATGTTCATTATTAAGCCATGTCCTCAGGTGCCACATCCACAGGTTTTTTGAACACTTCCAGGGATGGTGACTCCATGATTTTCCAGGGCAGCCCTTTTCAATGTTTTGCAACCCTTTCTGTGATTTTTTTTTAATAATATCCTCTGGAGAGCCTGGTTCAAGCATGGCTTAAAGAAAGAGGCCATGAAGGTATACAGCTGATGGGAAAGTAAAAGGCAGCTGTAAAGCAGCAGTTCCCAGGCTTGATTTTGTAAATAACTAGGTTCTCAGACACCTTTTCTATAAACAGCAGGATTCTCAGACAGTCTTCTCATAACAGTCCTTGGCTGCTCTGGGAACAGATATGAAGGTTTTGAGAACTTTTCATATCACAGTGAGAACACTAATTTTAGTTTCAATAAACAACCACGGGTATTGTAAACAAAAGGGGGGGTTAGAGTTTTCTCTGTAACCTATCGTGAGCTCAAATTTTGGAATATGCATGAAGTTAATTAACACTATTATAAAGGGTGACTGATTTGATCAATAAATTGGAGTCGATGCTGATCAACAACAAGATGGGTCATCTCCCTTTGCTTTCAACAATATCCAACTTAACCTGATGCCTTGTGCAGGCTGCCCCAGAGCAGAGGCTGGGCAGAGCTCCAGAATAAAGCAGGGATTTATTCACAGCATCTCCTCCATGGATGCACCTTGGGCAGCACCAGAGCCCAGCCAGGGCTGCACCCAGGATGAACCAAAATGGCCCCAAAATGCACGGCCGGGCACGGGCTCTGTCCCTGGGATCAGTTCTGCTCCATTTGCACCTTGCAGTTCATTGTCCCATTGCAGCTTTAGCCCTGCAGTCCCACCCTGCTTGTTTTTCTCTCTCCAGCCCACGGGGTTTGTGCTCCTGGGCTGAGATTTGGCTCATTTGTCCTTGGTGCCCAGCTGGAGCAGGAATTGTTTTGTGTCCCTGCTCTGTGCACAGAGCTCAGCATCCCTGAATGTGAACCCAGCCCCACACACTAAAGCAGCACAGAATGTGAAAAACAGAAAAGCTCAAACCTGAGGCAGAGTTTGTGATAGAAACAGCATTTCTGGGCTTTTTGCTATTAAATCCACCCTCAGGATTTCTCTGAGACAATGTGGATCCATCCATCCATCCATGGTCAGGGAGCTGTGGACAATGCAGATCCCTGCCAGGCTTCATCAGGGCTCTGTTCTTGGTGGGTTCTTGGCTCACCATCCCACAATGTGAACCCAGACCCACACACCAAAGCAGCACAGAACCTGAAAAATAGAAAAGCCAAAACCTGAGGCATCATTTCCCCCCTGGAACAACTTGAAGCCATTTCCTCTCCTCCTGTCACTTGCTACACTTGAGCGTGTTTGTCTTTCTTAAGAACAAATCAGCACCAAATTTTGTAAGGTTTTTTAAAAATCCACCATTGAAAATTCATGTCCTTTAAAACCCATGTCAGGAGGATGAATTTTACTGAGAATCTAAGCATAATCCCTAAAAAATGTAGGGTGAAGCCCTTGTGGAAGAAAACAGCCAAGGTCCTGCTGCTGTTGGCTGCTCTGTGCTTGCATTCATAATGAGCAAAGCATGGGACAAAATTCAGGCTATAATTTCCCAGCTGTCCAACCATATCATTATAAAATAATGTTTTCCTCATTTTTTAAGCAGTCAGATACTGTGGAATTCTGAATCCAAATCGGATTTCTGTGCTATGGAGTCCAAATCCCACCCAGAAGAGCCCAGTCTATCTTCATTAACAAGAAACATTTCTATTGATTTCATTTTGCAATGTTTCATATTCCACATAACAAATCTGTATGGTCACCTAAATGAATTATTGCAACTCAATTTGGAATGATTCCATGGGGTTATTGTGTTATCCCTAGGAGGCCTCAGTCTCTGGGTGTCAAAACTGGTTTTATTTCATGGAATAACATGGGAAAGTTAATCAGAGTAGGTTAAACCTCTCTGGGAGCCAAGGTCACAGAGAGTCTCAGCTGTAAATGGAGAAGCTGCACTATTTATTTATTTCTATTTATTTATTTTTAGGTATTTATTTTCATTTGTTTATTTATTTCTATTCAAATATTCTTGGAAAAATATATTTATGCAAAAGGCATATTTATTTATGTGTTTGTTTGTTTATTTCTCTTTTGGAAAAATATATTTATACAAGAAAAAAATTGCAATTTTTTGTCTTTTGGAATTTCTTAGCAGACTCAGTCCTGCTGAACCTCTTGTTGGGTTCTTCAGCAGTAAACATTTTTTTTCCCCTCCTGCAAAGCAATCATCATTAAAAGAGGAGAAGTTGCAGTGAAATTAAGTGTTCCCAAGAAATCTCTTCACTCTGGCATTTTTCTGAGATTTTACATCACCTTTTCAGGAAAGAGAACAATTATTTTTAGGGACTGCGTTATGTTAAGATTCTCTACTTAGAATTTCAACAATAACTGGCTATTTCTTTTTTTGTTCTTTTTTTCCTTTGGGAAAAGTGAAAAAAGTCTTTTTTTTTTTTCACTTTTCCCAAATTTTCCTCCTATGACAGGGCAGTGCTTTGAATTCCTTGAATCAGGAATTGCTGTTTATCTCCATTTGTGGAGAAGCCACACGTGGGGTCTGCTGAGGCTGCTGGAACTGATTGAGCAACTCCAAAGCTGAGGGTTGAGGCAGGAGCCAATAATTCCATGAAGAACAAGAATTGTCCGCTCAGAGGGCCTGAAGAAATAAATCTGATGTGGAGATTTTTTTGGATCGTGTCACTGTGCGTGTCAAACACTGAAGGGATTTGGATGGAGGAGTCAGGAACGCAAAATTTCATCTGCAGGGTGAGGCAGGGGACTGCAAAGTGCACAAGCATGAGAAGTGCTCCAGGAGAACCCGGGTCAGGAGCACGGACTGGGAGGAGAATTCACTGGGAGCAGAAATGAGGGGATAGATAGGGCTGCACCTCCCTGGCACGTCCGTCCTCCATCACCTGGGACCATCCTGGCCATTCCTTCCCATTCCCAGCCAGACCAGCTGGAGTTTCCTCGTTCTGTGCAGAGTTTGTTGAACAAAAACCAACAAAGCCCTTCTTGTTCCAACTCGGGTTCTGCCTCTGCCAAATCTGCAGCTGCCTCCCCTCTCCAAAGCCACAGAGTTTTGGGTGACCATCAATACCTCAGCTGATGACAAGAAATAGACACAGAATCCCTGAGCTCTCTGGCAAACAGAAAGGAGCTGCCTCGTGTCACTGTCACACAACAAATGATTTCCATTCACCCCCAGCTTTGACTGAATTTCAATCCCAGGCTTAAAGAATCAGCCTGGGTTCCCCCAGGGGAGCTGGGGGCTGTTTTCAGTGGTCAGCAAAAGGAGGGCCCAGACTGTTCATTAATATTTTAAAAAAGCCAAACACCGAGATGACATGAGGGATGATGGATTGTCTGCGCTGCCTCTACATTAAAGCGAAACAATCAGGAGTTTCGAGCTGAGGATCAGTTAAAGGAAAGCTCCCTCTGATCCCAGCGGGGTTTCTGGGATCAGTTCTTTCCCCTACGCTGGTACCTGGATCATCCACTCGGTTTTTTATTCCCCCAGTGTTTCCCTGCCTGGGCTTTGAACTCTCCAAGGTATGAGCCTGCGTTTAGAGAGCAGAAGCTGGGAAATTTGGAATTAAATCCCATAGGAAGGGTGGGAGATCCTCACCCAACACCTGACAGCAGCAGTGCCTGAAGACATCACCCAGCTGAAGGCTCAGCCCCGCTGGTCCAAACTGCTCTGTCCATCCCTCCTGTGCCGAACATGAATTTTCAGCCTTAAATAGAATCTTGGAATTATTTCCATAATGCTGCCTGAAATTTTAGGAATTATGACCATAAAAAACATGTTTTGTCACCAAAAAGAATTTCCCTCTTTACATTTTTGAGTACAGACACAGTCAGGATGTTCTTAATTCCTGTGTGGATTAACCGTTTTAGAGACTCCAGGTTGAAAACCAGAATATTTTTAGCACTAAGTGATTCCTTAACCCTAAAAGCCTGGATTCCTCCATAGATGGGGCTCCACATCCATCTGTATCCTCAGCTCATGCAGAATCCAACTGGCTGGGGAGGTGGAAAAAACTGAGGTTCAAATTAGAGGGTTTTTCTGATGGATTCACCGTGGGATCTTCTAGGAAGAAAAACATCGGTTATAATGGTTTAACATCAAATATTTTTGTCTAAGCTACAAATTTGGGCAAGAATTTTTAATTTTCTTTATTAAGAATTAAGTGTTTTCTAGTAATTGAGCAACTCTTTTGTCATATTAATATAAAGATTACTTTGTATAAGTCCAAACTCTGAATATTTTACAGATTTTTTACATGTTTTTGTTATAATATTTTTACAGGATGAAAATATTTGCTTTACATTCCTGAACTGTTCCTGACAGAATCAGGAGCCTGACATTTTCCATTTCATTGCTTAGTGAGCTAGAGATGGGCAGGCATCAAGAGAAATCTTTCACAGGTTTGGAAAGGAATGAATCCCATACAAAAGTTGATGGCTAAAATGTAAAGAGGGATTTTTTTTTGTTTGGTGACAAAATACGTATCTGTGGCCATAATTCCTCAAATTTCGGGCAGTGTTATGGAAATAATTCCAAGATTCTATTTAAGGCTGAAAATTCATGTTTGACACAGATGAACTGAAGTTCTTGATAGTCAGTCTGAGAATATTTGAGACTGTGGAAGAAAATTGTGGATATTGTCACCTCAGTTTGGAGAGGCAACGAGCATCTTGAGACACCAAAATCTCACCTTGACAGTAAAAGCAGAGGCAAAGAAAAGAAGAAGAAGGAAAGGAAGATTTTTTTTTGAAAAATTTTTGCTGTGGGGGTGTATCAGAAGTTTGTAAATGAGCTAAATTAAGTCAGGTTGCTTTCCTAGTGAAATAAGTTGTTTTTTTTTTAAAAAAATAAGTGGCAAAAATCAGTAAAGCAAAACCATTTTGATGCCATGTAGAGACTCGGTGTGGAGAGGGAAATAACGAAGGGTTTGCTTTAGCCTCAGTCAGCCCAGAATGTCCAAATTTAAAATTATTGGCTTATTTCTTAATTCAATCTTGTACCATGCTTATGAAATTTAGTCTTTAGTCCTCTCTTAGCATGAAAACCATGAGCTATGTTTATGTTTTTTTAAATATTTCTGAGTTTCTAAAGAACATTCTAGGCAGGATTCCCTTCAGTGTCCCACAAGAAGAGTTTTTGGGGTGTTTTTTACCACTGTGCCCTTTCCATGGAGCATTTTTGGGGCAAATCTCACTCTCCATCTCCAAACATAAATCCCAACCCACCAGGAAAGCTCTGTTTCAACCCTAATTTCCTTGATTTTTAGGTTTAATCATGGAAATCTTCATTGTGCTCCTATCACTTCTTCCTTCCATAAGAAGACGAGAAGGATGTGAAATTTCATTGGGTGAAAAGATGGATGTTTTTGTCCTGAGAAATGGATGGGAAAGCTTCCCAGGGAGGATGAATTGCCCAATTAGCAAACATAATGCAGAGGACACTTCTCCAGATTGCAGATGCCGTAATGTGACGGGAAACTCTCCATCTCCAAAGGGGACATGATGGAGCTCTCATTATTCTGCCATCCCAGGAGCTGACAAATGAAACTGTCCCTGCCCAAAATATTCAAAGGATCTCGCAGGCAGCCGATCCTGAATTTCGGATCAATAGGGTTTAATATTTCACCAGTAATCA
Organism: Ammospiza caudacuta; assembly: GCF_027887145.1. Lineage (NCBI taxonomy): Eukaryota > Metazoa > Chordata > Aves > Passeriformes > Passerellidae > Ammospiza > Ammospiza caudacuta. The sequence continues at coordinate 120,352,327 of NC_080594.1, read as the reverse complement.
TACATTTGAAAATCAATGCTGTCAGGGTTGGTAATGCTCTGCTGGAGGAGACTGAAGGCAAACAGTCAGGGATGGGCTAAAAGCTGCTCCAGAAGTTTTGCCTGTTTGTGCAAAAAATTAGAATTATTTTACACAGTGACTTAAAAATGCAGGGTTTTGATTTTCTGGGAGGAGCAAAGAGAGGCATTGCAAAACACAAACAAACAGAGTTAATTAAATATTTGAGGTATGGAGACTTCTCTGGAAGGATGTTCAGCTCCATATTTACATTTACTGGGGGAAAAAACTTTTTATAGTGTTCAAATATTGTTAAAGCCGTTCAAAACTTGCTAAATGTGTTCAAAACTTAATGTACTGATCCAGTTTTCTTCCCTGTGAGCGTGGTGAGGCCCTGGCACAGATTACCCAGATCAGCTGTGGCTGTCTCATCCCTGGAATTGTCCAAGGTTGGTTCTTTCCTTGCTTTTCTTCATTTCTTGAGTTTTTTTCAATTCCCTTCTCAGCTCCAGCTCTTCTGTTTAGCCTGGGCCATGACTCTAGTCTGCCAGGGAACAGAGAGCTTAAATATATTAATATTCATGAGATTCCTTCCCACTGGGAAAAGCCATTTTTAATATGTGTCCGTTCATAATATGATCTATTTGAATCCCTGTAGAAAAAATGGGATGGTCTTGATGATTTTTTTACCTTGTTGCAGGGACGTTTCTGCTTGCAGGAGTGTAGGAGAATAAAATCAGCCTTTGTTTGCATCTAGATTTACTTAGTCTCGAGTTTAAGATAGGGACTACAGAGCACGGTTCATGGAATGATGGAGAGCTGCAGGATTGAGGGAAATAAAGGGATTAAGGCAAATAAATCAAAGGAATTTGTGACTTGCACCCTACCTGAGCTGTGAATTTTATCAGCTTGGGCGTTTGAGGCTCACTTCGTCGTGGGAAGTGAAGAGAATACTAGAGTGAGGATTGGTGGTGGCTCCTGGCCTCTGGAATATGATTATGCACTCCCAAAAATGGTGAGCCTGCTGGCTGGAACTGCCTTTAGTTTGATTCCAGGTGATTCCCAGCCACAGCTCGGGGTTAGGGTGGGAAGGGGGATCCTTCTGCCCCCCAGGAAAGCTGAGGATGGGCCTCTTCCCCACTGGCTTTTGTGATCCCAAACAGCCTCCCAAATATCCCTTCTGTGACGGTGTTCACAGGGTCTCATGCTGAGGGAAGAGACGAGGATCTGACTCCATGTTCAGAAGGCTGATTTATTATTTTATGATACCTATTACATTAAAACTATGCTAAAAGAATAGAAGAAAAGGTTTCATCTCAGAAGGCTGGCTAAGCTAAGAATAGAAAGGAAGGAATGATAACAAAGTTTTGTGGCTTGGCTCTCTGTCCGAGCCAGCTGACTGTGATTGGCCATTAATTAAAAGCATCCAAGATGTGCCAATCCCAGATGCACCTGTTGCATTGCACAGCACAGATAATTATTGTTTACATTTTGTTCTTGAAGCTTCTCAGCTTCTCAGGAGGAAAAAATCCTAAGGAAAGGATTTTCATAAAAAGAAGTCTGCAACACCCTCCCACCACTGCCCTCACCCAATGGTCTCAAGTGTCTTCAGAAGGACCACAATGATTTTTTGGGATTTAGATCAACAAAAACATCAAAAAAAAAGCACAAAAATGATGACGCCAGGGCATTTTAGTGGGTTCAGGGTCCTGGTGATGGCAATCTCCAGGCTTTGCCTGATGAGGGACAGGGAAGGGCCCCAAGGACTGAATCTTGCTTGGAATTGTTTTGTTTGGAGCAACGAGGTCAGTCCAGAGTGTGGCTGTAAAAGCATCACCTGATGTGGGTGTGCCATAAAGAAAACCCCAATAATCAACATTTCCAGGGCAGAATTCCTTCAAACTCTTCCCTCAATCCCTTTGGATCAGCCAGATGGAGGCTCTGCCTGGAAGAGCAGAGAAGAACAGGAAGGACATTGGAGATCAGAATTCAGGGAAAATCCAAGATTTTGCCAGCAATATTTCAGCTCTCTCCTGGTGGTGATTCCTGGATCACACCTGCCTTTCCACAAGGATTTACTGATAAATCAAGACATATCAAGTTTTCTTCCTTTGGGTCTTTTCTAATTGATAAATTCCTAATTATTTCCAGAAATTTTGCTGTTTGTCCTTAGAATTTCCATTTTTATCTGGCTCATTAAAATTCATCTTAGCAATGTCCTCGTAACCTCTCAGCAACTCAAACATTCTTCTTCCGTCCAAGTTCATTATCACCACTCTTTAATTAAATTCTTATGGCTCTTTTGTAATCTTTATGTGCCTTTCTTATCGAATAACTTCTCCTTCAGCACCTAAAGCAAATGTTTTACTGAAATGTAATAATTTTACTGAAATTTTACTGAAATTTTACTGAAACATGAATAGATCCAGTGACTTAAAATGGAATAAATCAGTCAGCACATCGTGGGAGAGTATTGGATCAGCCTGGAATGATTCCCTTTTCCAATGCCATGTTGATGTGACAACATTTACAATTTTCTCTCAACACTTTAAATACTCTTTCTCTCAAAATTTGTCTAAAAGCTCTGCATATGATTAAGTCAGAGATACCTGAGTCAGAAGGGGAGGAATTCCTTAAGTGATGCATTTGCTATTCTGTGAGAATTTGGTCTAATCCCTGATTTGACAAATTTATTAAAAATCCTTCCTAACCACATCCAACTCCCTGCAATTCCCTCTCCTGTTCCTTTGGAGTTCTGGGCTGCACCTTGCAATGTCTTGTTTTCATCTCAGGCAGTGACCATTTCTTTTCATTTTCACTGGCATTTTCCTTCATTTTCCACTTTTCTGTATTAAATATGTATTAAATGCCCCTCAGTTAATGTGGGGCAAATTATTATTTTAAATATTTTTAATAGTTTAATTTTTTAAAGCTAATCTAAATTTCATGCATTACCTAAAATCCTTAATCCCTCCTCACCTTCTGATTTGGTCCCGCTTTTCTCCTCACTACCCTGCACTCTTCTTTTACTTAGATGACTGAAGAAAGTTTTGTAATTCTCCTTTCCTTCACAAAATTTAGCTAAACTTGGATTTTTAGTAGCTCTGTCTTCATTCCTGTGCTTCCTGAATTGTGGGATGGAGCTCTCCGGGCTTCTGTCTGTTTTCTCCTTCCTTTTCTGCCTCTTTGTTCACTTTTTTTTTTGGTGCAATCCCAGTGCTCCCAGACAGGAGGGTGGTTGGATTTCTCTTTCTTGCTCATCCCACTTTGATGATGTTAATTCGTGTCACAGAATCATGGAATGGCTGAGGTTGGAAATTGATAGGAATTAATGGGTAATTACAGTCAGCTCTTCATCAAGGTCCCCTGATCTTCTGTGGTTCTATGAAGACCCAAAGATTCTTGTATTTTTTGCTTTGAGAAAAAATGAAAAATGGTCCCTGAATGCAAGCCCAGCAGCTCCAGATCCAAAGGTTGCTCTTACCATGGTCAAGAAAGTCAAGGAAGTCAAGGAAGAGCTCACTGGGTGCAGAAGATATGGGACTGGGGAAGGGAGGAATAATTTAATACAACATTGTTAAATCTGAAAAAAACAAAACTTTCCTCAAAAATCAGGTACTACCAAAAGGAGCTCTAGGGTCAAAAACCTGCTCAGGACATTTCATCCACAGGCTTCAAAACACCACAAACCCCTTATTTTTTCTAGTTAAAAATGAAGAATAAATCAGTGGTTTTTGCAGTGATACTGCAGCAAAGGCAATAAAAGCCTCACTTCACATGAGCTGAATGAGCCAAGAGAGGATGGATTCTCCTCAAGGGATCTCCTTTGAGGACAGAATTCCAGGAGAACTAATCCTACAAAAGGGCATGTCAGTGAGGGGAAGAGATTTTGTCCAACTCATCCTTTCCCCTAGCTTGCAAAAGCCTGACATGGTTGGGCCCAGCTTGGGTGGCTTTTACAAAGAGGTGATGTCTGGGGTTGAAATATTTTGTAAATTTTTTTAATCTGCTCTGTTGTCCAGACTCTCCAGACTTCACATCCATGGGCTTCTACAAAAAAAAAGTGAGGCTTGGGGTTGAAATATTTTGTACTTTTTTTTTGACTGCTTTGTTTTCCAAACTCTCCAGGCCTCATGTCTATGGGCTTCTACAAACAGGTGAGGCCTGGGGTTAAAATATTTAACTTTTTTTTGCCTTTTCTGTTGTCCAAACTCTCCAGGCTTCATGTCCATGGGCTCCTACAAAGAGCTGAGGCCTGGGGTTAAAATATTTTGGGGGATTTTTGCTTGCTGTCTTGTCCAAAGTCTCCAGGCTCCGTGTCCATGGGCTCCTACAAAGAGATGAGGCCTAGGGTTAAACTATTTTGCATTTTTTTATCTGCTCCGTTGTCCAAACTCTCCAGGCCTCATGTCCATGGGCTCCTACAAACAAGTGAGGGCTGGGGTTAAAACACTTTGAAAATTTTTTGCCTGATGTGTTGTCCAAACTCTCCAAGCTTTGCATCCATGGGATTCTACAAACAGGTGAGGCCTGGGGTTAAAATATTTTGGGTTTTTTTTTTTTTCTTGCAGTGTTGTCTAAACTCTCCAGGCCGCACATCCGTGGGATTATGATCCATACAAAGCCAAGATCCCATGGATTTTGTCTTTATTGGCCCAGCTTTAATGGTGAGCTGGTTTTGCTTTTTTGTCCCTCGAGACCAGGCAGTTGGGAACAAATCCTTGAGAGCTTTATTGCTTTTGTGTCCCCATTGTTTCCTTGTCACGGCCCTGCTGAGCAGAACTTCCCTTTGACAGTGGCTGCTTCTACCTAAAAGCTTCTGACTCTCCCAGGCTGGACCAGCAGGCTCCATCCCAGCATTTCCTTCTTGTAATTGCCTGGGGGCCAATTCCTCCTAAAAGAATTAAAAATGCAAATCCAATCCCATGATTGTGTAATATGATCAGGCTGGCAGCTGGATCGATACCGGGCCCGGCCGTCGGTGCTGCAGCTCCCAGGCCCGTTTGTCAGGGCTGGCCAGCGTCACTTTGTCACTGCTGCTGCTGGGGTCCTTCCCCCTCCATGAGAGATGACATTTTATGAGTGCCTTCCTATCAATCAGCTCTAATTTTTTTTGCATCATGGAAATTCCTCCTGTCGTCCAGCTGCTGCCTGGGTTTCTCTGGGAGGCTGGAGGAGGAGCAGGGTTTGGCTTCTCCAGGCTGTCACAGCCTGGTCAGGGACTGGGACTGACAATAACACACTGGGGTATCTTCATTTTCTAGCCACAATGACACGGGGTTACCAGCACGGGGAAGTGCTGTGGGAAAGGAAACCTGGGAATCAATGAGTGAATTCCCGCTGGTGCTGGAGCTGTTGGGCTCTCTGTAAATGAAAGGATTAATATGAGATAAACTTCCCACCTCTGAGCCTCAAACGCCCCCCCCCCAGACAGTCTTTTCTTACTCAATAATGCCTCCAAAATAGAGTGTTTTGTAATAAGGTCTCCTGGTCCAAAATGTGGATGGACCAGAAGGCACAAAAATTGAATTAGCTCAGACATTGTTCCTCCCTGCCCAGCCACAACCACAAAAACTGAAATAACTCAAATCATGATAAAATAGATGAAGATAATGGCCCAGCCTGCCCAGCTGCTTCTGTATAATTTCAGCCCCCACAGTGTTTTGGGAAAAGCAATAAAAAGTCCCTAACTCACACAGGGATCATCCCATAGGTAGCAAAACATTCAGGTGGCCTTTTAGGGGGACACAAGCATTAATCAGATGTACAGAAATAGGGAACAGAAAAAAGGGGAAAAGCTTTAAATTCCCAGAGCAGCTGTGGCTGCCCCTGGATCCCTGGCAGTGCCCAAGGCCAGGTTGGACACTGGGGCTGGAGCACCTGGGACAGGGGAAGGTGTCCCTGCCATGGCAGGGGTGGGAATGGGATGAGCTTTAAGGTCCCAAACCATTTAATAATTCCATGCTTCTGTGATTCTATATTAAAAAAAAAAAAACAAAAACTTCTTAATATATTTATGGGTTCCTCACCCAGTTTATTTACTGGACATGAAGGAATTCAGAGAAGGGAATGGAGCTGAGAAGAGGCTGGAAAACAAATCCTGGGAGGAGCAGCTGAGGGAGCTGGCGGGGCTCAGCCTGGACAAAAGGAGGCTCAGGGGGACCTCAGTGCTCTGCACAGCTCCTGCCAGGAGGGGCAGGGAAAGGAGGAGAGGAAATGGCCTCAGATGGCACCAGGGCAGGCTCAGGTTGGAGATTGGCACAGAAAATTTCCCTGGCACAGTGGTCAGGCCTTGGGCTGAGCTGCCCAGGGAGGTTTGGAGTCACTGAATTGTCCCAGAGCAGTCTGGATGTGGCCTTGGGGACAGGGATTGGGGTGGTGCTGGTGGGGCTGGATGATCCTGGGGGTCTCATCCCTCCTTGATGATTTCATGATTCCAGGGACTGCTCTTCTGTCTTGTCTTTCACAGCTGATCCACCACAAGAAATCAGCTGCCCAAAAAATCAAAAGCATAAAGAGGATAAATGGAATTTATACACAAATGTACTGAGGCAGAAGAGCATCAACACCCACAAAATAAAGACATTTCATTCACAATCAACTCACACTAAGAAAAGTTTTGCTGGTGCTAGCCAGAGAGTAAAAATTCAGTGTCATGAAAATATTAAGGTTCCAACAATGTTTTTGTTCCCTGCTGGAATGAAAACAAAACTTTAGGAATATTTTTCTGACTTGGAAGTGGCTCAAAAATTTCTATTTTCATATTGAAAAGCTCCAGGCTTTGGTGCAGGCCTCAAGACAGAAACCCTGGCCTTCAGAAAACTTGGTCAAACCCAATAAATCTCTACAGAATAACTCAGCCTTGATAAACACATATTTGAATGCAATGACATTTGGTTGAGAATATTCCAGCTGTCCTGAGCTGTGGCCTGGGTGAGATTGGGCAATTTGGAGTTATTAATATTGCTAAATCTTCCTTTTCAAAGGCCACCACGTCTCTTGATGATCACTGGACATAAGGAATTAATAATTTAGGACTGGGCAGAGGGGAGAGGGAAGGTTGTGGTGTGGTTTATTAGATGCAGGCATAGGGTTGTAATAAAGCTGCCCACAGGCAGGTCACAAATCATATATTTTTTTTTTTTTAATGTATTATTTTAAAAAGGAAAGCACCCCAGCTCAGCTGGCTGTGAGTTCCCACCCCAGATGGTGACTGGGGCACCCTGGATCAGTCCCTGGGCAGCAGGGTTGGGACAGCCTGGGCCTGATCATCCTTTGTGGAGATCCTTGGGATGGGACAGGATGGCGGGAGAAGGGGTCACCTCACCTGTGAGCTGGTGGATGTGTCCCTAATTGTCCTTTTCCTTGGCTCAGGGTCCCAGCAGCCTTCCAAAATTATCCATGGAATGCAGCGCCTAATCCCAACATGAAAATTGTTGCCTGCTCACGGAATTCCAGAATGGTTTGGGTTGGAAAAGGCCTTGAAGATCATCCAGTGCCACCCCTGCCATGGCAGGGACACCTCCCACTGTCCCAGGCTGCTCCAGCCCCAGTGTCCAGCCTGGCCTTGGGCACTGCCAGGGATGCAGGGATGGAATTCCATGCCAGCCCTGCCCACCCTGCCAGGGAACAATTCCTCATTGCCAGGATCCCACCCAGCCCTGCCCTCTGGCACTGGCAGCCATTCCCTGGGTGCTGTCCCTGCAGGCCTTGTCCCCAGTCCCTCTGCAGCTCTGCTGGAGCCCCTTCAGGCCCTGCCAGGGGCTCTGAGCTCTCCCTGCAGCTTCTCCTCTCCTGGCTGGACAGCTCCAGCTCTCCCAGCCTGGCTCCACAACAGAGAATTCCGTGATCCTGTGGAATAAGAGATTAAAGAAGAGTTGTCCATGGCATTCCTGTCCTCTCTGGCATCACCCCGTCAGCTTTCCTGGCCCTGCAGATCAATCCACGCTGGAAAGGCCCCGCACTTCACTCCTCTCCCAGGTTCCCACTCTGGCCCTGGTCACAACCACCCCTGTGCCAAGATTTGCTCATGAAATGCAGTCTGGGTGTAGGATGGGATTGGTGAGCACAGCTTTGGGGAAAATGGGTTTGTAGGGAATTCTCCAAGCCTGACAGAAGACTCACACAGTGTGCACCTGTATTCAAACCTTGAGACAAGAAATGCTGACTTAGAAATGCCCTGGAATGGGGCAGACATTGCTGAGAGAGAAATTAAACTAGAAATAAGTTTCAAAAGGTGGCCTTGCAAATAAGACTGGATAGTTTGGAGAAACAGAGCAGGGAAAGATGCATTGTAGTGGGACCCATGAGGGGTAATTTTAGATGATCAACCTAAAACCATTTACAAACGGTGTGACTAAAGCTGATAGGCCAAGAAACGCTTACAGTGCATTATAATTTAAAAATAGCTTCTGACTGGGATAACATAAATTATAACATCTGTATTGTCTCACCCTTCTCATGATCAAAACTGAATAAAAGTTTTTAAAACACCTCTCAGTTACCCCATCTCAGGGTCAGATAAAAACATAATCTGGCACAGCTTTGATCTCCAGGAGTTCACACACTGAGCTCACAGTGAGATGTTCTCCTTAAGTGGCTGTAAAACACCAGCGTGACACAGGAACAGCAAAACATTCCCCTCTTCATTTCTGCTCCAAGTTAATTTGTAGGCAATTACTGCAGCTTGAAACATTTGCATTTGCTCTGCAGGAAGAAGAAGCTTATTTAAGATTTTTTTTTTGGTCATTAATTATTGATGATTCGGATCAGGAGCCATTTACTACCTCCTTCTACAAACAGTTTTCAGTGTGAGGGGGTGTGTGGTCCACATAGACGTGGATAAACCATTTATTTGGCTAAGAAATGTTGTGAGGGAAGAGATTTTGCCTTTTGCACCTTGGATTTTCAAAAGCAGGGAAGCTGAGCTGTGGTCAAGCCTGGTCTGGCTCCAAACTGTGTCGTCGTGGGGCTCCTCTTGTCGCATGGAGCACTTGTTTCCTGTTGATAGCACGGAGCTGATGGCAGATAATTGCCCTGACAGATTTAGAGGGATCAGGCAGAGTTGAGAGCCAGAGGGTGATGGAGGAGAAGAGGAGGAGGCTGTGGTTTCACTGACCAGGAGAAACCACAGGGAGACAGCCTTTCCTTGGGTTCAGGAGCCAACAGCCATGCACGCCTTGGGAATGCTCCTCCAGGCTTTGTGTGAGCTCCCCCTTCCACCAAAACCACTCAGAACCAAGAGGCTTTAGCAATCCAACACCTTTGGAATTCTGGCTGCACATCCTGGGGTCAAAAGATGGACAAGGAGAGAAATCCAAGCCCTCTTTGCTGGTGGTTTCCACACCTGAGCGTGCAGGAGCTCTGCGGAGAGGGTGGCATCAAATCTTGGAGTGCTTTGGGATGGAAGAGACCCTAAATGTCATCCAGTTCCAACCCTGGCACCTCCCACTGTCCCCAGTGTCCAACCTGGCCTTGGGTACTGCCAGGGATCCAGGGAACAATTCCTAATTCCCAAAACCCCATCCAACCCTGTCCTCCTTCAGTCTGAGCCCACTGCCCCAAACGGTTCCTTGGCTCATGAGTTGAGGATGGCAGCACCCACAGTTTCTTCCAAGTTTCAGGAGAAATTTCAGGTGATTTACAACACAATTTCCCTTATTTTCTATCTAAATGTCTTGGTTGAAAAATAGGAAGAGGAAAACCAGGGTGCAAACATGAGGTGAAGGTGGTTTTGACTAAAAAAGCAGGTTCTGTGTTGGAGTCAAGGAATTGGTCATTATCAGCTTCTCCTGAAAAAAAAGTGGGAATTTTATGGATTTTTGCTGAATTTAGAGATTTGATTTCCAGCTGAAACTGGACCTTGCCTGGTCTGCATTGGTGAGAAGGTGAAATGAGCTGTTCCCAAGAATGAGAGGAGAATATCTAAGCAATTGTTGAGAGAGAAAACTGAATTTTTAAGGGGAAATATTAAACATCTGCTTGTCAGTCATTCATATGTTCCAGAAATTTGCAGAAATTATTTTGTGTGAGTTTGAGGTATTTTGGAGTCCTCTCACAAATCTGATCATTGAAGCAAATTGGGATGAGGAGACTTTACCTCAAATACTTTGGGATTTTTCTGGTGGTGCAAACAGAACACAGACACAATTAAAATCCTGTTTAATTAAAATATTTCCCTGCTGGATAAAATGATGAAAAATGATGAACATAAAACCTTCAGTCATTCGAGTCCTGTAAATCCCAGACAATAATTTTATAGCCTTTCAACTCTTCTGCTCTTAGAACAACTTAAAACATTGGAGTGAAAAAATTGTCTAACAAGTGCTCCTGCTATAACAAGACTATTACTTCCATTGATTTTTCCAAGAGGAAAACCCCCAGCTAAAATTCCAGAAGGAGATGAATACAACTGCCTTTTAATAATATTAACTTTCTGGAAATCAATATTTTCTCTCATTTTACACCATACTTTGCTGCACCCCAGCCACTGTACAAGCCATGAGAATCGATGCAGAGCCTGTGCATCTGCAAGGACCTTCCCAAAGGCTGCTGGAAGGGACAGGGATTAGTTAAGCCTGGCCTGGAAAGTCAGAGTTTAAGTTTAATCTCAAAACAATGCTAGTGGCTCTAGATCCAGAGGGATTTTGGGACAAAAAATGTTTGGGTTTGGTCCTGATGATGACAGATGTGTGAGGATGGAAAGGTCCACATCTTCAAGCAGGGGCACCCACAGCCAGTCCCAGGTCCAGATTTGAGCATCCCCAAGGAAAACTCTCCACAATTTCCATCTGCATCCCATGCCAGTCCTCAACCTCTTACAGGAAAACTGTTCCCTGATGTTCCTGCACTTCCCTTTGGACAATTTTCACATCCTGTTCACCTGTCAATATTTAATTGATTTAATTTAATTTATTATTTTATTAATTTAATTAATGAGCACATGTAGGCAGCTCAGGGACACAAATTACCAAGAGAAGCGGATGGGAAACCTGGGATAAGGATATTCCAACATCCCCTGGATGCCAGGGAATCAGGACACGTTATGGCTTTTCCAGTTGTCCTGAAGAAACTCCAAGGCCTGGGATCCTGCCATCACTGTCCCAGGTTGCTCCAAGCCCTGTCCAACCTGGCCTTGGACACTTCCAGAGATGAGGTTTCCACAACTAATCACCCAAAATTTGGTGTCCATCTGCAATTCCACCTCCAGGGTCCATCTGGAAACTGAGTTTTGGAAAACTTCAGCTCCAGTGGGTTGTGTCCCCTTCCTCTTCTCCTTGACGGAAAAAAAAACACTTTGTGATGCGGGTTATAATGGGGGAAGAACCTACACCTGATTGTAAATATAGGTATTTATTGATGGGGCTGGGTCTAAATTATCTTTATTCCAACCCGAGCCTTTGATGACTCCAAATCCATGATTAAATGAAGTTGCATTTTATAACCAAACTTCTTTTAAAGTATTTTTATCTCCTTTCCCTCTTAGTCTGAGCTAAATCCAGCAAAGGTTTGGCCATGTTAAAATATTCCTGTGCTGAAACTTCAAGAAATCCCAGGAATGTTGTGAGATTTCACTGTAGGAGCAATAAAGAGGAAACTGTTTGTTGTCCATGCTTTACTTCAAATTAATTCTGTCAATAGAAAAATTTGTCTAAAATAGGTTTCCTTCACAGAAAGCTGCTTTAAAGCAGGTGAGATTGGCAGGATTAGCAGACTGGGAGAACTTTTAAAATACTTTAAAAATTTTAAAGCTTAAAAACTTTAAAAATTTTAAATTTTCCTGAGGAAAGAATATTCCTGTCTTGGATATTTCTGCTTTGGTTAGAAGTCTTCTTGCCAAACAAAATTCCTGACTTTTGATCAATTCTACACTGAAGCTCTGTCATCTCCAGCAGTGAGAACAGAGACCTAAAAGACAAGGACTGGAGAATATAAAATGAAAAATATTCCTCATTTCCAGGATAAATTATCTGCTTTTGCATAAACAGTTAATTTGGATATTGTTAGCATATTCCAAGTATTCCTTTGTTTTTTCTATATTCCTTTTTCCAGTTCCTGAGCCTTTCTTCCTTAACACGGTCTTGTTGTTCAAAGGTTTTTTGGGGACAGAAGGTGGGTGTGAATAAATTAGTTAACAATAAGATTTTAAAATAATTATTCATAATTAATAATAAGATTACTAATAACAATAAATTATAAGTTCATTAATAAGACTATTAAAATCACTTTGTTTCCCAAGTGATTTTGATGTACACATCATGAAGAAGACCCTGTTGGTGTTTTCTGCAAGAATATCTCATGCTGCTTTCAACTTTGTCAGGAAAATAATCTAGGAAAAATCTGTTTAAACAGCAGTGCAAGAGCCAGAGCCAGTAACTGTCAACTCAAAAGCTTTTTTTTGTTATTTACGTTTTCATTTTTTGTTCATTTTCCTTATTTTTTCACCAGCATTCCTGGGGGTTTCCCTGAGTTGTCCTTACTGCACCTTGTGAAATCACAAAGATATTCCCTTTAGGATTTCTTATTTCTCCCAGTCCCTTTAGGATTTCTCATTTATTAACCTCTCCAAAACATATCCAAGCATTTTTCCATTGCCTCCCTCCCTGTTTGGATGTGCTGCAGGAGCCTCCCAGCCTGGAGGATGTGGCACAACAAGCGAGGGGAAAAACCCCATTTATGGCCTTAAATTGTACATGGGGTTGTTCAGATTCATGAGGAAAGAAATTTCATCCCTCAGGAGTGGCCAGGAACTGGGATGAGCTGCCCAGGGAGGTGGAGGTGTCACTGGAAGTGCTCAGGAGGTGTCTGGATGTGGCCCTTGGGGTGGTGATGATGATGATGGGACTGGATGATCCTGGAGGGCTCTTCCCACCTTGATTCCACAGCTCTGGGATTTTGGGATGAGTGGTGCCAGGCCATGACGAGTGGAGAAATTGGATTTCATCCAGGTGCTCAGAGCCTTTCCCCACATCTCCTGCAGGGAGCTGTGCTGGGGTTAAACTCTGCCGAAATCCCTCCAGAGCCCCAAATCCCGACCCCGCTGCTTTTAGGATTTTAGGTTCTTTTAGGATTTTAGGTTCTGCAGGCAGCTGGGAGTTAGGGAGAGCCTGGCTTGGATGGGAATGCTCCCTGTGGCTGAATTTTTGGTGCCTGTGAAAGACACAAAAACACCCACAAAGTGAACTTCTCCCTCCGTCCAGCTCCAAAAGACACCGCTCCCCAAACGAACGATTAATGCCTGAAAAAAGCCTGAAAAATGGCTCTCCCTTTGACCTTTCTAAGGTTTGTCATTTAGTTGACATACCCATTACCTCCAAAATCAAATGTGTTTGTCTAAACATTATTCTGATGTTTGCTTTGGGCCCCAAAGGTCAGACAGCTGACCACTAACTCGCTGACAGTGATCAATTCTGGCTGAAATCCTGTCACTGGGGCTGTTTATTCCACGATCCATCTCTGCTTTGCCAGCCTCCCCCGCCACTTTCTGCTGTTGAGGCGCTTTTAAAGCTAACAATAATCCAATTTGGGATTGATCAATGGCAGCGTGTGGTCAGTAAGCAAAATGACAAAGTCTGCGTGCGGCCGCTGACCACAGGCTGGGGGTGTTTCACATGATTGCAAATTAAATGTATGGAAATCCTAATCCTGCTCTTCCAGCCAGGATTGCAAACTGAATGCATGGAAAGGGTTCCCAGTCCTGTTCTTCAGCCAGGATTGCAAACTGAATGCATGGAAAGGGTTCTCAGTTCTGCTTTTGCAGCCAGGATTGCAAATTAAATGCATGGAAAGGGTTCCTTATCCCGCTCTTCAGCCAGGATTGCAAACTGAATGCATGGAAAGGGTTCCTAATCCTGCTCTTCCAACCAGGATTGCAAACTGAATGCATGGAAAGGGTTCCCAGTCCTGTTCTTCAGCCAGGATTGCAAACTGAATGCATGGAACGGGTTCTCAGTTCTGCTTTTGCAGCCAGGATTGCAAACTGAATGCATGGAAAGGGTTCCTAATCCTGCTCTTCCAACCAGGATTGCAAACTGAATGCATGGAAAGGGTTCCCAGTCCTGCTCTTCCAGCCAGGATTGCAAATTGAATGCATGGAAAGGGTTCCCAGTCCTGCTCTTCCAGCCAGGATTGCAAATTGAATGCATGGAAAGGGTTCTCAGTCCTGCTCTTCCAGCCAGGATTGGAAATTGAATGCATGGAAAGGGTTCTCAGTCCTGCTCTTCCAACCAGGATTGCAAACTGAATGCATGGAAAGGGTTCCTAATCCTGCTCTTCCAGCCAGGATTGGAAATTGAATGCATGGAAAGGGTTCCCAGTCCTGCTCTTCCAGCCAGGATTGCAAATTGAATGCATGGAAAGGGTTCCCAGTCCTGCTCTTCCAGCCAGGATTGCAAATTGAATGCATGGAAAGGGTTCTCAGTCCTGCTCTTCCAGCCAGGATTGCAAATTGAATGCATGGAAAGGGTTCTCAGTCCTGCTCTTCCAGCCAGGATTGGAAATTGAATGCATGGAAAGGGTTCTCAGTCCTGCTCTTCCAACCAGGATTGCAAACTGAATGCATGGAAAGGGTTCCTAATCCTGCTCTTCCAACCAGGATTGCAAACTGAATGCATGGAAAGGGTTCTCAGTCCTGCTCTTCCAGCCAGGATTGGAAATTGAATGCATGGAAAGGGTTCCCAGTCCTGCTCTTTCAGCCAGGAGGAGCTGGTGGGAGCCAGGATTTGTGTGCTCAGGACTGACACTTCTCCTGTGAGGCAAATCTGGTTCCTCAGGTGCTTGGTGTGAGGTAAAAACTTTTCACCAAGGGGTTTTGCTGGAGTGCTTTTCCCAGTAAATCCTGCTGGGAATTCAGCCTTGATGTTGGGAAAAGTTAGTGGTAATTACTGGGAATAACTCAGGAGATAAAACACCACTCACCTACACTGAGCTCTGAGTGTACTTTTATCCAAAGTAGCAAGAGGAGAGAGGGAAAGCTTCTAATTCTCTGGGTTTATAGGGCTTTTATTTAATGGGGAGGAAAATGGAATATCATGGGGTTGTTGCCTTCTTTTCAGTCAGGTAATGCAGAGCAAGGGCAGAACAGGGAGAGGGAACAATTTAGGAACAACTTTCTGTGCATGCATGGAGAATATATGGCCCAAATCACTGCCAAATATTCTGGTACCATTTGGCACTGGCACAGATTGCACAGGGAGGACTTAAAGAGCTTAAAGATGACCCTAAAAATCATCCAGTGCCATGGCAGGGACACCTCCCACTGTCCCAGGCTGCTCCGAGCCCCAATGTCCAACCAGGCCTTGGGCCCTGCCAGGGATTCAGGGATGGAATTCCATCCCAGCCCCTGCCCACCCTGCCAGGGAACAATTCCTCATCCCCAAGATCCCATTAAATCCTACTTTGAAGCCATTCCCTGGGTGCTGTCCCTGCAGGCCTTGTCCCCAGTCCCTCTGCAGCTCTCCTGGAGCCCTTCAGGCCCTGCCAGGGGCTCGGAGCTCTCCCTGCAGCTTCTCCTGCCCAGGGTAGACAATCTCAGCTTTGTCAGTCTTCCCATCAAGGGTTTTAGTAAAGACTTTTAATCTAAGGGTGGTAGTGAGATCCTTTCAAAACACTGGAGCATGAAAAAGAGGAGAGGAATGAAGTGCAGTGAAATCAAGATTGGGTTTCAGGGCAAGGTTCTTGCCCAGAGGGTGCTGGCACTGCCCAGGGAATGGGCACGGCCCCGAGGCTGCCACAGCTCCAGGAGCTGCCAGGGATGCCCAGGCTGGGCTTGGTGGGCTCTGGGCAGAGCAGGGCTGGCATTGATGGTTGTGTGGGTCTCTTCCAGCTCAGAACCTTCCATGATTCCATGTGATAAGATCCATCCCATGTGATAAGATCCATCCCATGTGATAAGATCCATCCCATGTGATAAGATCCATTCCATGTGATGAGATCCATCCCATGTGATAAGATCCATTCCATGTGATAAGATCCATTCCATATGATAAAATCCCGCTCTGGGCCTTGGCTGCAGTTTCCACCCTGAGGAGTTCTGGAGCCAGGTCCATGGCGTGTCCCCTCCTTGTGACAATAACGTAGGAGAGCTTCCCTCCCTGCAGCTCCCCAAGGATCCTGGGAAGGGACTGAAGTCTTGGACGTGTCCTGGAGCCTCTGTTCCAAAGGACAGGGCACCATCAGTGGCAGGAGATGGTGCCTCTGCAACCCTTTTTCTGGATTTTGGTGACATGTGCCACATGTGCCACAGAGGTCAGTGACACTCTCAGCAGCCTGGGGACATGGTGACACCAACCTTTTGTTGTCAGACTGGGAGATTTTAGATATCTTCCACCTTATCATGGATAATTTTGGTGGGATGTTTTCTGCAGGATGCTGGAAACTCCTCCTGAGAACGGCACCAAATTTCCCCAGGGTTTTATGGACCTTGACTCATTCCTTTCTTCTGAAATTGCCTTTTTATTGTGCCTTTTAATCCTGTAAAATTTATGAGGCAGACTTGAGTCTCAGAGCTGCAGCCAAGCTGAGGGACAGAGTTCCAGGTCTGGAAGATTTCCTCCTCTGCTGTTGTTTCTCCATCCTCCTTTGTCCTGGTGAGGAGCAAAGGGAAAAGTGCCCTTCCAAGAGGCACTTCCAGCAAATCCTTGGCATCATCTTCTAAATCTCTCGTGTTCCATTGTTCTTTTTGCTTAACTCATCCTTCCTCCCTGTCCCGATTCCCTTGAAGGAACCTCTCCATGCCATTTCGTTTGACAGGAGGGAGAATCCTTTTACTTTTGATAGGATGAAATAGAATTTATTTCGCATTTGAGCTGCCTGCTAAGATTCCAACAGCAGAGTGTGCTGGAAAACAAACCAGCTGGAGATCATTAGGACTGAGTATGGATATTTAACTTTAAAATTTAGGGATGTGAGTTGTACTTGTGAATTGTGGTGCTCCAAGCCTCATCCAGCCTGGCCTTGGACACTTCCAGGGATGGGGCAGCCACAGGTTCCCTGGAAAACCTGTGCTGGGGCCTCCCCATCCTCACAGGGGAGAATTTCTTCCTAAACTTGAACCTAAATTTCCCCTATTTCAGTTTGAACATAAATTTGAACCCAAAATAACATCGAACATTGATGTACAAGATCTGCTGCTTGCCTGAATTTCTTTTGTTCCTCATTTCTGAGCTGAGTTCTCCGATTGGCAAATCCAGATAATGCTGCAGCAGAGAAGATTTGGATTCATCTCAGCTGTGCCCAGATCATATTTCCCTGCATTCCTCCAAACAGACATTGGCTTGTTGTTAAAATAATAACACATCTCAGCAATATAATCTGCCTTTGATAGCTTGTTCAATAGATTTGTAGAATGTAATTAAAGCATATCACTACAGTGACAGCAAATTGATGACCTTTTAATTATTTCAGGAGAGCTGAGTGCACAGTCCTTTCTCACCTACCTGGAGAAAACAGGGAATGCTTTGTGAGGGAATTATACATTGAAATGTGGAAAATTCCTTTTGTTTTTCACTTTGAACTGGGTTATCCAGGCAGGGTGTGAAGGGATGCCCACTCTGTCCCAGGATTTTCTTAGGAAGTTTGTGCAGCTGAATCCTTCAAATCCTGCAATCCATGGCAGACGATGAAAATCCCAGGTAAAGTGGATGCCCAGGAGGATCAGCCCAAAACTCCAAACCCAAAGCAATGGAGGATTTGTTGGGCATTTGGTCGTTGTCACCTGTGTGAAAAACGAGGAAACGATTCCCATTAATTCCGACTGTTCCCACTGATGCTGCTCTGCACAGCTGATTCCCAAAACCCTCAGGAAGCCAGGGACCTCTTATTAATGTGGGAATTACAGGAAGAGGAACAGAATTCCAACACTTTGGGGAACACCATTCCCTGAAACAAAACTC